>NW_026902626.1:215000-237500 GCF_943734735.2 Anopheles gambiae | reverse complement strand
CCGAGTTGGGTGAGTCGGAGAGGGGGATGGAATATGCTCACTCTTCGTTAACAAAAAAAAAAAAAAAAAAAAAAAAAAAAAAAAAAAAAAAAAGGTAGCCAAATGCGCCCGGCAAAGTCCGACCACCACCTCCACGCGGTGCCGGGCGGGGTAGGGGCCCGTCATTAAGTTGACGAGGCCCCGAGCTAACGGTGGCGGTGAAGACGGCGTTGAGCATGACAACGTCGCAGGGGAGGGTGTGGTGTTAAGTCGCCACACCCTACATTCTGTCAAGTGGGATACTGAACTCGAGAGGATAATACCTCTGCGCGGATTAGACTAGGGTACGGTTTATGGAATAACTAGGATGTACACGGGCTGGCGGATGAACCCGCCGAACCCTTAGTAACGCAGGGTGAAACCTGCTTGAAACGGGGGAGGGCTAAGGGGGATTCTGTCACCGCTCTATTAAAACTTAGCAAGTCTTAGGTAGCGCTCCAAGACTGTCGCCATACGATACGCTCTATGGCAAATGCAGGTGTGGGTGGGTTCAGCCCCACTTTGCTCCGGTTCGGCACTGAGCCCGTCGTCTCATAAGGGCGCGGGCCAACCCTCGCGTGGAGCTCCCTGATTCATAGCCACCCACGGAACCAAATAGGAGACTGCATAAACAGACGCGGATAGCGGGCCTGAGTTTGAGCCCAATAGAATGAGTAACGTTAAAACTAAGAAGGTCAAAAAGACCAAGGGGGTGGACAAGAAAGATCCGGACCAAGCGTTCATGGATCTTCAAGATCGAATGGAGGCGATGCGTTTTGGGATAAGCAAGCTCGATGATGAGTCTTCCCATTTTACGCTAGTAACGGTAATGATGGACTTCCTCGATGAGGTAATGTCCGAATTTCGAAGGTACAGAGCCGTTAATCGCATGCAGCAGGTCCTCGACCGTCAAACGCAAACGTCGTTTGACGGTAACGATGGATTCGGGCCGCAAACGCGAAAAGGCAGAAGACCAGTGGCTGATGACCAACAGCCTGGTCCAAGTGGGTTGCAAAGGTTGCAACAACAACAACAACAACAACCATCGAGGTTGACCCCTGTTAGGGAAGCGGTGGAAAATATTCCAAGTCCGAGAAACGGACCGAATATTAATGAGGGTAGCATTAATAAGAGGAAGAAGAAGAAGAGCAAGAAGAAGCAGAATAAGCCCAGGAAGCGGCCTGAGGCTCTGCTGATATCGGACTGCACTTCCGAGGAGCTGGCGAAATTGCTCAAGGAAATGAAGCAGTCCGATGCTCTGAAATCGGTTGGAGAGACAATCTCCAAGGTCCGACGGGCCCAGAATGGAGGCATGTTGCTAGAACTTAAGCAGGGTAGTTCTGCTAGTGCAATTGCCCCAAAGGTTAAGGAAGCGGTGAAGGGCAAGGCGTCAGTGAGAACGCTAGCTCCTTCTAAAATGATTGAGATCATGCATCTCGATGAAATTACCACCCCAGAGGAGGTTGCGGAGTCTGTCAAAGCACAGCTCAACATCGAGGTTGAAATAGATCGAATCAAAATGAAGAAAGGCCGCGCGGCCGGTACGCAGTGGGCACGGATCAACGTATCGCTGCCAGACTTTCAAAGCTTCCTGAATTTGGGAAAGCTGAAAGTTGGTTGGTCGATATGCCATATCCGCGAGGTTATGGAAGAGCAGAAATGCTACAAGTGTTGGAAGGTAGGCCATACGAGCTACCATTGTAGGGAACCAGACAGAAGTAATCTGTGCTGGAAATGCGGTTTGAGTGGACACAAGAAGCAAGCTTGTACCAACTCTGTCAAGTGTTTAGATTGCGGTACGAGGTCACAGAACCTTCACGCAACGGGCAGCTATATGTGTCCTAGAAGGCGAACGATTAGATCATAATGGTTAGGTTGCTACAACATAACCAGAATCATAGTTATGCCGCATTTCAGTTAATGTGGCAAACGATTAGGGAAGAATCTGCGGATATAGTGTTGATTGCAGATCCGTATCTGGCAACAACCAACGTCAAAGTGTTACGCAATGACGATAACACAGCAGCGGTAGTGGTTAACGCGGACTTACCAGTTAAGGTAGTCAGTAAGGCTTTGAAGGGTTTAATGATAGTTGACATAGGTGATATGCGAGTGGTTAGCGTTTACGCGCCACCTAGATTTAGTATGGAAGAGTTTCAGAACATGTTGGATAACACGGTAATGGCCGTAACCGGTATCCACAAATTCGTTATCGGGGGGGACTTCAACGCTTGGTCAGTAAGTTGGAACAACCAACTTGGCGAGCGTGGAGAAACCCAGAAACGAAGAGGTGAGTTGGTCTTATCAACCTTTGCGCAGATTGACGCAATTTTATTGAACGACGGCAGCGCCCCAACTTATGTTGGACCAGGGCGTACGTCAGTAGTCGATCTTACTTTTGCGAGCAGAACAATTGCAAGATCATTTAAGTGGGAGGTGTTATCTAGCTATATGAACTCTGATCATCGTGCAATACGAATAGATCTTGAGACGCAAAGCGTGCGTAACTTGTCCCGACCCATAACGGGATGGAGCATCAAGTATTTTAGCAAAGATATATTTGAAGTTATGATGCAAGCCGCTTTTGAGACAGAGGTCACAACAAGCGAAGACTTAATGCGTATACTTGTCACGGCGTGTAATGCGACGATGACTAAGCGTAAGAGGTACACTCCTAACAAGAGTGCATTTTGGTGGACGTTAGAGATTGAGGCACTTCGCAAAGAGTGCAAACACCGCGATCGATTAGCGCAAAGAGCATTCAATACTGATCTCTATTCTTCTTTTAGGGACGAGTTCAAGGTGGCAAGGAATGCCCTCAAGCGATTGATCAAGCATACCCGACAGAGGAAGTGGAAAGAGTTCCTGGGAACAGCGAACAACGCATCATTTGGTATTGTATATCATACGTTCAAGAAAGTGGCCGAGGGTTCGATTGGACCCCGAACCATGACATTGGACGAGTTTAGGGAAGTGGTGAGCGAGCTTTTTCCTACTCACCCAAACACGGTGTGGTCTGAATATCGTATCGATCAGCCACGAGAGTTTGAAAGGGTAACTAATGATGAGATTCTTGCGGTTGCCAGGAGACTACCCAACAAGAAGGCGCCGGGACCAGATGGTATCCCGAATGAGGCGCTGAAAGTTGGTATGTTGACTGCAACCGATGCATTTTGCAGGGTTTACCAAGGCTGTTTAGAGAACGCGAAGTTCCCCGATGAGTGGAAAAGGCAGAGGTTGGTGTTAATACCGAAGCCGAACAAACCACCAGGGGAACCGGGTTCAGTTCGCCCCATTTGTCTACTAGACGGGGCAGGTAAAGGTTTAGAACGCATCATAGTGCAACGGCTAAATGCACACATCGAGGAGGTCAACGGACTGTCTGATGACCAATTTGTTTTCAGAAGTCGTCGATCAACGGTTGATGCGATTCAACGGGTAGTGGACATTGTTTCGGTAGCTAGAAGCAGAAACCGATACAGTGGACGGTATTGTGCAGTTGTTACATTAGATGTTACTAATGCTTTCAACAGTGCTTCGTGGTTGGCGATTGCAAATGCTTTACAGAGAATTAACACTCCTAAGTATCTTTATGATATCATTGGTGATTATTTTAGGAATCGTGTGCTGATGTATGATACCACAGATGGACCGGCAGAGATTGCAGTCACATCGGGTGTACCTCAAGGCTCGGTACTTGGCCCAACGTTATGGAACCTCATGTACGACGGAGTCCTACGAGTTGCAATGGTGGAAGGTGCACGGATTATCGGCTATGCAGACGATATAGTATTGTTGGTGGAAGGTAATTGTGTTGATGATATTGAAATTCTCGTTTCCAGCCAGATTCGCATCATCGACAGATGGATGACCGACAACGGATTAAAGATAGCCCCGACCAAGACCGAGTTTATCATGGTCAGTTCCCATCAGAGGGTACAGCATGGGGCTATCAGGGTAGGTGATCACGTAGTACATTCGTCGCGCAGCTTAAAGTATTTGGGGATGGTCTTAGATGACCGCCTCGATTACACTTCACACATCAGGTATGCGGTGGAGAGAGCGACGAAGTTATGGACCACCTTGGTAAGGATGATGCCTAATAAGGCAGGTCCGAGTAGTAATGCTAGGCGAGCAATTGCTCTTACTGTTGTGGCGAAGGTCCGGTATGCCTCGCCCATTTGGTGTCATACCCTTAGATTTGCTAACCGTAGACAATGGCTACGTCGGTTTTACCGGCCAGTAGTCCAGCGAGTTATCTCTTCTTTCAGGACAACTTCTCACGATGCAGTCTGCGTGCTTGCGGGAATGATCCCGCTGCATCTCCTCCTGGACGAGGACTCCAGGACTTTTCATCGGAGACGAGCAGAGAACATCGCCGGATCGGTTGCACGTAACATGGAACGTGTCACAACTATGGAACGATGGCAACGAGAATGGGACGAGAGTGTTCACGGTCGGTGGACATACCGTCTCATACCCGACGTCAACAGATGGATAAGTAGAAGATTTGGTGGTGTAGATTTCTTTCTTTCTCAGTTTCTTTCCAGCCATGGCTTCTACGCCTACCAGCTTCACCGGATGCAGTTAACGGGTTCGCCGCTATGCGATGCGTGCGAGGAACCTGAGGACGCCGAACACACGATATTCCATTGTGTACGTCATCGTGAACTGATCATCAGACTTCAGCATCAAGTCGACGAAGAGTTAACGCCGGAGAACATCATCGAAGTTATGTCTGCTAACAGATATAACTGGAGCATGGTTCATCAAGCGGTACGGACGATTATGATTCGACAACAACATCGAAGACACGTCATCGAACGAGGCGAACGACGTGCTTTGCTCGCCAACATCCAGTTGGCCTTGCAGAGCAGCGACAGTGACGACGAGTAACGACAAGGATTCATCGTAGTTCATCGTAGCTTCATCGCCGAGGGCTAGACAGTGGCTAATCACCACTGTTGGAAGCCATTCGTTGCCTGGGATGATGGACATCCACCGCCCGAGTGACGTCGATACCCTAACGGGTGATCCACTCGGGGCCGGTTGAAGGCACGGAGGGGTTTTAGTGAGTAAGAATCTCACACTACCGGGGTTGATCACCCAGGTGTCTTATGCAAGATTTCCCCTTCGATAACAAAAAAAAAAAAAAAAAAAAAAGGTAGCCAAATGCGCCCGGCAAAGTCCGACCACCACCTCCACGCGGTGCCGGGCGGGGTAGGGGCCCGTCATTAAGTTGACGAGGCCCCGAGCTAACGGTGGCGGTGAAGACGGCGTTGAGCATGACAACGTCGCAGGGGAGGGTGTGGTGTTAAGTCGCCACACCCTACATTCTGTCAAGTGGGATACTGAACTCGAGAGGATAATACCTCTGCGCGGATTAGACTAGGGTACGGTTTATGGAATAACTAGGATGTACACGGGCTGGCGAATGAACCCGCCGAACCCTTAGTAAAGCAGGGTGAAACCTGCTTGAAACGGGGGAGGGCTAAGGGGGATTCTGTCACCGCTCTATTAAAACTTAGCAAGTCTTAGGTAGCGCTCCAAGACTGTCGCCATACGATACGCTCTATGGCAAATGCAGGTGTGGGTGGGTTCAGCCCCACTTTGCTCCGGTTCGGCACTGAGCCCGTCGTCTCATAAGGGCGCGGGCCAACCCTCGCGTGGAGCTCCCTGATTCATAGCCACCCACGGAACCAAATAGGAGACTGCATAAACAGACGCGGATAGCGGGCCTGAGTTTGAGCCCAATAGAATGAGTAATACGAAAACTAAGAAGGTCAAAAAGACCAAGGGGGTGGACAAGAAAGATCCGGATCAAGCGTTCATGGATCTTCAAGATCGAATGGAGGCGATGCGTTTTGGGATAAGCAAACTCGATGATGAGTCTTCCCATTTTACGCTGGTAACGGTTATGATGGACTTCCTCGATGAGGTTATGTCCGAATTTCGCAGATTTAGAGCCGTTAATCGCATGCAGCAGGTCCTCGACCGTCAAACGCAAACGTCGTTTGACGGTAACGATGGATTCGGGCCGCAAACGCGAAAAGGCAGAAGACCAGTGGCTGATGACCAACAGCCTGGTCCAAGTGGGTTGCAAAGATTGCAACAACAACAACAACAACCATCGAGGTTGACCCCTGTTAGGGAAGCGGTGGAAAATATTCCAAGTCCGAGAAACGGACCGAATATTAATGAGGGTAGCATTAATAAGAGGAAGAAGAAGAAGAGCAAGAAGAAGCAGAATAAGCCCAGGAAGCGGCCTGAGGCTCTGCTGATATCGGACTGCACTTCCGAGGAGCTGGCGAAATTGCTCAAGGAAATGAAGCAGTCCGATGCTCTTAAATCGGTTGGAGAGACAATCTCTAAGGTCCGACGGGCCCAAAATGGAGGCATGTTGCTAGAATTGAAGCAGGGTAGTTCTGCTAGTGCAATTGCCCCAAAGGTTAAGGAAGCGGTGAAGGGCAAGGCGTCAGTGAGAAAGCTAGCTCCTTCTAAAATGATTGAGATCATGCATCTCGATGAAATAACCACCCCCGAGGAGGTTGCGGAGTCTGTCAAAGCACAGCTCAACATCGAGATCGAAATAGATCGTATCAAAATGAAGAAAGGCCGCGCGGCCGGTACGCAGTGGGCACGGATCAACGTATCGCTGCCAGACTTTCAAAGCTTCCTGAATTTGGGAAAGCTGAAAGTTGGTTGGTCGATATGCCATATCCGTGAGGTTATGGAAGAGCAGAAATGCTATAAGTGTTGGAAGGTAGGCCATACGAGCTACCATTGTAGGGAACCAGACAGAAGTAATCTGTGCTGGAAATGCGGTTTGAGTGGACACAAGAAGCAAGCTTGTACCAACTCTGTCAAGTGTTTGGATTGCGGTACGAGGTCACAGAACCTTCACGCAACGGGCAGTTATATGTGTCCTAGAAGGCGAACGATTAGATCTTAATGGTTAGGTTGCTACAACATAACCAGAATCATAGTTATGCTGCATTCCAGTTAATGTGGCAAACGATTAGGGAAGAATCTGCGGATATAGTGTTGATTGCAGATCCGTATCTGGCAACAACCAACGTCAAAGTGTTACGCAATGACGATAACACAGCAGCGGTAGTGGTTAACGCGGACTTACCAGTTAAGGTAGTCAGTAAGGCTCTGAAGGGTTTAATGATAGTTGACATAGGTGATATGCGAGTGGTTAGCGTTTACGCGCCACCTAGATTTAGTATGGAAGAGTTTCAGAATATGTTGGATAACACGGTAATGGCCGTAACCGGTATCCACAAATTCGTTATCGGGGGGGACTTCAACGCTTGGTCAGCAAGTTGGAACAACCAACTTGGCGAGCGTGGAGAAACCCAGAAACGAAGAGGTGAGTTGGTCTTATCAACCTTTGCGCAGATTGACGCAATTTTATTGAACGACGGCAGCACCCCAACTTATGTTGGACCAGGGCGCACGTCAGTAGTTGATCTTACTTTTGCGAGCAGAACAGTTGCAAGATCATTTAAGTGGGAGGTGTTATCTAGCTATATGAACTCTGATCATCGTGCAATACGAATAGATCTTGAGACGCAAAGCGTGCGTAATTTGTCCCGACCCATAACGGGATGGAGCATCAAGTATTTCAACAAAGATATATTTGAAGTTATGATGCAAGCCGCTTTTGAGACAGAGGTCACAACAAGCGAAGACTTAATGCGTATACTTGTCACGGCGTGTAATGCGACGATGACTAAGCGTAAGAGGTACACTCCTAACAAGAGTGCATTTTGGTGGACGCTAGAGATCGAGGCACTTCGCAAAGAGTGCAAACACCGCGATCGATTAGCGCAAAGAGCATTCAATACTGATCTCTATTCTTCTTTTAGGGACGAGTTCAAGGTGGCACGGAATGCCCTCAAGCGATTGATCAAGCATACCCGACAGAGGAAGTGGAAAGAGTTCCTGGGAACAGCGAACAACGCATCATTTGGTATTGTATATCATACGTTCAAGAAAGTGGCCGAGGGTTCGATTGGACCCCGAACCATGACATTGGACGAGTTTAGGGAAGTGGTGAGCGAGCTTTTTCCTGCTCACCCAAACACGGTGTGGTCTGAATATCGTATCGATCAGCCACGAGAGTTTGAAAGGGTAACTAATGATGAGATTCTTGCGGTTGCCAGGAGACTACCCAACAAGAAGGCGCCGGGACCAGATGGTATCCCGAATGAGGCGCTGAAAGTTGGTATGTTGACTGCAACCGATGCATTTTGCAGGGTTTACCAAGGCTGTTTAGAGAACGCGAAGTTCCCCGATGAGTGGAAAAGGCAGAGGTTGGTGTTAATACCGAAGCCGAACAAACCACCAGGGGAACCGGGTTCAGTTCGCCCCATTTGTCTACTAGACGGGGCAGGTAAAGGTTTAGAACGCATCATAGTGCAACGGTTAAATGCACACATTGAGGAGGTCAACGGACTGTCTGACGACCAATTTGGTTTCAGAAGTCGTCGATCAACAGTTGATGCGATTCAACGGGTAGTGGACATTGTTTCGGTAGCTAGAAGTAGAAACAGATACAGTGGACGGTATTGTGCAGTTGTTACATTAGATGTTACTAATGCTTTTAACAGTGCTTCGTGGTTGGCGATTGCAAATGCATTACAGAGAATAAACACTCCTAAATATCTTTATGATATCATTGGTGACTATTTTAGGAATCGTGTGCTGATGTATGATACCACAGATGGACCGGCAGAGATTGCAGTCACATCGGGTGTACCTCAAGGCTCGGTACTTGGCCCAACGTTATGGAACCTCATGTACGACGGTGTCCTACGAGTTGGAATGGTGGAAGGTGCACGGATTATCGGCTATGCAGACGATATAGTATTGTTGGTGGAAGGTAATTGTGTTGATGATATTGAAATTCTCGTTTCCAGCCAGATTCGCATCATCGACAGATGGATGACCGACAACGGATTAAAGATAGCCCCGACCAAGACCGAGTTCATTATGGTCAGTTCCCATCAGAGGATACAGCATGGGGCTATCAGGGTAGGTGATCACGTAGTACATTCGTCGCGCAGCTTAAAGTATTTGGGGATGGTCTTAGATGACCGCCTCGAATACACTTCACACATCAGGTATGCGGTGGAGAGAGCGACGAAGCTATGGACCACCTTGGTAAGGATGATGCCTAATAAGGCAGGTCCGAGTAGTAATGTTAGGCGAGCAATTGCTCTTACTGTTGTGGCGAAGGTCCGGTATGCCTCGCCCATTTGGTGTCATACCCTTAGATTTGCTAACCGTAGACAATGGCTACGTCGGTTTTACCGGCCAGTAGTCCAGCGAGTTATCTCTTCTTTCAGGACAACTTCTCACGATGCAGTCTGCGTGCTTGCGGGAATGATCCCGCTGCATCTCCTCCTGGACGAGGACTCCAGGACTTTTCATCGGAGACGAGCAGAGAACATCGCCGGATCGGTTGCACGTAACATGGAACGTGTCACAACTATGGAACGATGGCAACGAGAATGGGATGAGAGTGCTCACGGTCGGTGGACATACCGTCTCATACCCGACGTCAACAGATGGATAAGTAGAAGATTTGGTGGTGTAGATTTCTTTCTTTCTCAGTTTCTTTCCAGCCATGGCTTC
Organism: Anopheles gambiae; assembly: GCF_943734735.2. Lineage (NCBI taxonomy): Eukaryota > Metazoa > Arthropoda > Insecta > Diptera > Culicidae > Anopheles > Anopheles gambiae. The sequence goes on along the minus strand of NW_026902626.1, from coordinate 227,837 downwards.
TACGCCTACCAGCTTCATCGGATGCAGTTAACGGGTTCGCCGTTATGCGATGCGTGTGAGGAACCTGAGGACGCCGAACACACGATATTCCATTGTGTACGTCATCGTGAACTGATCATCAGACTTCAGCATCAAGTCGACGAGGAGTTAACGCCGGAGAACATCATCGAAGTTATGTCTGCTAACAGATATAACTGGAGCATGGTTCATCAAGCAGTACGGACGATTATGATTCGACAACAACATCGAAGACACGTCATCGAACGAGGCGAACGACGCGCTTTGCTCGCCAACATCCAGTTGGCCTTGCAGAGCAGCGACAGTGACGACGAGTAACGACAAGGATTCATCGTAGTTCATCGTAGCTTCATCGCCGAGGGCTAGACAGTGGCTAATCACCACTGTTGGAAGCCATTCGTTGCCTGGGATGATGGACATCCACCGCCCGAGTGACGTCGATACCCTAACGGGTGATCCACTCGGGGCCGGTTGAAGGCACGGAGGGGTTTTAGTGAGTAAGAATCTCACACTACCGGGGTTGATCACCCAGGTGTCTTATGCAAGATTTCCCCTTCGATAACAAAAAAAAAAAAAAAAAAAAGGTAGCCAAATGCCTCGTCATCTAATTAGTGACGCGCATGAATGGATTAACGAGATTCCCTCTGTCCCTATCTACTATCTAGCGAAACCACAGCCAAGGGAACGGGCTTGGATGCACTAGCGGGGAAAGAAGACCCTGTTGAGCTTGACTCTAGTCTGGCATTGTAAGGCGATATAGGAGGTGCAGCATAGGTGGGAGGGCTTCCTCGTGGAGCTCGCCTCTGAGATACCACCACTCTTACTGTTGCCTTACTTACATGATTGGGTGGAACAAGCGCGGGCCCCAGGTCCGGATCGTGCGCGCACCTCCTCCGGGGGGCTGTGGCGGCGGTTCGCCTGCGCGCGCCCAATGCGCCGTGTTTCTCGCTCAGCGTCCAGTGTGTCGCTGGGTGGTGCCGCCGGGGAGACTGCATCGTAGCATCGTCGTGTGTAGCGTGTTACCCGCTTGTCCGACCGTGAGCCGTGGCCCGCAAGGGTACAAGCTTGCGTACGTCGGTGCATTCGTGGTGCACTGCTTCTGCGCGGTCGATCGTTTATGATGTCACGTTTGCCCCCGGTTCCGCGCGCCGCCCGGCTCGAAGACTCCTGGACAGGTCCTTTCGGTCCACGTCATGGACAGTGCCAGGTGCGGAGTTTGACTGGGGCGGTACATCTCCAAAACGATAACGGAGGTGTCCAAAGGTCAGCTCAGTGTGGACAGAAACCACACGCTGAGCATAAGGACAAAAGCTGGCTTGATCCCAACGTTCAGTACACTTCGGGACAGCGAAAGCTTGGCCTTACGATCCTTTTGGTTATAACGAGTTTTTAGCAAGAGGTGTCAGAAAAGTTACCACAGGGATAACTGGCTTTTTTTTTTTTTTTTTTTTAAACGGGTTTTTTATTTTGTTTCAAAATTAAACCCTCCCGCTCCCCTACATTTTACCCGCGAGGGCTTACCCTGCAGGGGGTTTCATGGCTTAATGGCCAACCTTTTGTCCGTGCGAAAAGCACCTTCCATGTTTTATTTCTATTTCTAAATTCAACCGAAAAATTCACTCATTCCCCTAAATAGGGCGCTTTTTCACGCTCGATGCGTCGCTGTTTTTACGTGCATACCGCGCCTAGCGGGAGGCAACTTCTGCCTCGACCACGGCGGCTTCTTCCGCGGCGTTCAGGCCACCGTCCGTGGCCTCGTTTTCCTCGTCGATTGCGCGGTTGCGCATACCAGATGGTCCGGCTGCAAAATCCGCGCGTTCTCGGCCGTCATCGTCATTGTTTATCGCCTGGCCGGACATCCCGAGAAGACGACGGTTTCGTCTCCTCTCCCTGAACCGCGCTTGACGCTCACGAAGCGCTGCACGTCGCTGAGCGGTCCGTGGTGAAGCTGGTGGGGTTGGGGGAAGTCCAGCTCGACGTTCTTCCCGCCGGCGTGCTGTTGCTGCTCGCCGGTTGGCGTTGCGTCGCTCGTTACGGGCCCGCCGCACTTCCGCGCGTTGGGCCTCCAGCTCTGCTGCGTCTTCGTCCTGACGCTCGATGACGTTAACAGCCAATGCTGCCCGCTCCTCGTCCCACGCTCGCTGCAGTTGGGCCGTTATTCGCTTCGCGGCTTCGCAGATACGACTCCAGCTATCGGCGTCGCGCAACAAGTGCCGCTGGAGGGTGTCCGGACAGACAGGGTCCGGACCTCCCTCGCCGAGTAGCTCCTGTCGAACTGCCGCAAAGCGTGGGCACTCGAAGAAGGCGTGCTCCGCCGTCTCTGGGACGCCGACGCACAACTGGCAGTCTGGGGACGACGTGAATCCATTGTGGCACAAGTAGTCACGGAAAAATCCGTGTCCGGACAAAACCTGTGCCAAATGGAAAGTCATATCTCCATGTTTCCTAGACTGCCAGTCGCCGACCGATGGAATTACACGGTGCGTCCACCGCGTGTGCCGGCTAGCATCCTGTTGCAGTGCGTCGGCATCCCATTCCTCCTGCCAGCAGTCGATGGTGTTCTGCCGCTCCGTCGCCCGGATGTCCTCCCTCGTTGCAGCACGGTCTGGAGCAAGGAGTTGTTGGTGAACCCGAGCATCCTCGTTGATGAGGTGGCATATCGGTACGAGTCCAGCGAGTAGGGTGGCCGTCTCATACCTGACGGTACGGAATGCCCGTGCCACCCTGATGGCTGCTTTTCGCTGAACTCGTTGCAGCATCCGTCGGCACTCTCGCACCTGAGTTGCCTCAGCCCAGACGGGAGCAGCATACCGCAACACCGATTCTGCCACATACGCCAGCAGCCTTGACTTGGCCGTCCTGGGGCCGCTGTGATTCTGCATGAGGCGCGTTACAGCTGCCACCACACGCGACGCCTTTTCGGAGACTTTCGTGACGTGATCTCGCCATTTCAGGTGATCTTGGAGCTGCACGCCCAAGTACCTGATGCTCCTAGACGACTTGATTTCCACGTCACCGACGCGAAATGTCACCTGCGGCGGAGTTTTCTTGCTTGAGATCAGGACGGCTTCAGTCTTGGCTGGGGCCAGCTCCAGACCGTGCTGTTGCATCCAACGTTGGACCTGGTCAACGGCCTCCTCTGCTCTCGCGCGAACCTCGTCCGTGGTGGTAGCAGGTACCAACAGCGCCAGATCGTCCGCGTATCCGATGACTTCGACGTCGGGAGGTAGCGGCACATCCAGCACCCCGTCATACATGATGTTCCACAGAGTTGGGCCCAGGATGGACCCCTGTGGAACACCGGCGGTTACATGCCGTACGACGGGGCCTTCGCTCGTGTCAAAGTACAGCACACGATCCTCGAAGTAGCTTCGAAGCATCCGTTGGAGGCCGACGGGAACACCTTTTGCCTGAAGGGCGCTGGCAATGGATTGCCAGTTGGCCGTGTTGAAGGCGTTCTTCACGTCCAACGCCACCACAAGCAAGAAACGGTTATCCCGGCCGTTCGTTCGCCGGAACGACATGGCGGTACGGCCGGCCTCAACAACCCGCTGGATGGCGCTCACTGTCGACCGCCCTCGACGAAATCCGAACTGCCGGTCCGACAGTCGGGGTGAAGACGGCTCCTCGAGGTGTTCATTGAGGCGATTCAGGATGAGGCGCTCAAGTACCTTCCCCAGTGCGTCGAGCATGCAGAGGGGTCGGTACGAGCTGCTCTCTCCCGGAGGCTTCCCCTGCTTCGGCAGCAACACCAGTCGTTGCCTCTTCCACTGCGCCGGAAACGAAGCGCGGTTGAGGCAATCCTGGTACAGGACCCGGAAGACCTCCGGGAACAACATGATGGCCGTCTTCACTGCCGCATTCGGGATGCCATCGAGCCCTGGTGCTTTGCGATTTGCCATCTGGCTCGCGATGAGCAGCAGCTCGTCGTCCGTTACCGGTGCAATTCCCGCCGTTGTTGTTGCTCCCTCGACGCTTCCAACGTTGCTCAGCTGCGACCAGTCGCAGGGCGGATGCTCAGGGAAGAGGTCGGATACAATACGTTCGAGGACGCCCCGGTCCGCTTCTGAAGGCGTCCGACTGCCCCGGAGCCGGGACATGACGACCCGATATCCTGCCCCGAACGCATTCTCTTCTGCAATTTCGATCAGCTCCTGGAACAAGTTCCGCTTGCTAGCTCGAATTGCTCGGCTGAGCTCCGCCCTTGCTGTCCTGTGCTCAGCTGCTGCTATGCTGCGCTCCTCCAAATCAGCCGTCCGCAGCATCCGGTCACGGGCAACCTCGCAGTTGTTCCTCAGGCGAGCCAGGAGGGGAGACCACCAAAATGTGTTACGGTGCGGGTCTTGGTGCACTCGGGTAACCCGTTGCATCGTCTCGTCGCAGGCCTTCAACATGGCTGCGATCATACCCTCCTGGGTCGATGCGCGTTGGACAAAGTCCGCCGCGAACAGCGCCTCGAGGAATGAGGAAGGAGAAAACTGCGAGGTTTTCCATCGGCGGCCAGCGTGACGCACACGCCTCTGGCTTGAGGAATCACCCTGCCGCGATGACGGTTGCCGCTGATGTTGCTGCTGCTGCTGTTGCGATGGCTGCTGTTGCTGCTGCTGCTGCTGAAGTGACTGCTGCTGCTGCGCAGAGGACTGTTGCGCTGGCTGCTGCTGGTCCTGCAGCTGCTCGGGCGATGCTGGTGTTCCTCCCACGGTGTAGAGAACATAGCGGTGGTCTGACGCGGTGTATCTTGTGCTAACAACCCAGGTGTCAGGGCGAGCGATCGACGGGCTCGCGAATGCCACATCCACTATACTCGGGAGAGCCACCCCGTTGCCATCAAACGTGTATTCCCGACCTTGATTAATCACGATTAGGCCAAGCTGCTCCACCATTCCGTGCAGCTCTTCCCCGCGGTCGCAAGTCCTCGGGCTGCCCCACTCCTCATGTCTGGCGTTAAAATCGCCGGCGACGACGACTTGAGGGTGGGAGAAGCCTTCGAGTTCTATTGCTTCCAAGAAGCGCTCGAACTCTGCGAGGTTAAGGCTTGGTGGAGCATAGCAGCTGATGAAAACCACTCCGCCGATCTGCGCTGCAACCAACCCCTGAGCTTCACTGCACCACACCCGCTGTATTGGTAGCTCACCGACAGCTACCACCGCTACCGCCTTGCAGCTGCTGAATGCCCACCGGCCGTTGTTTTCAGGTGGGCGCAGAACATCAGAGAGAATGAGCACGTCTGCTTTCTCCTCTCTGGCAGCTTGCAGCACCAGGTTCTGGGCATCACGGCCATGGCCCAGGTTCGCCTGCAGAACTTTCAGGGCCGGGAACATCGTTGGGCCGAACGAGCACATTCGCTGTGGCCTATGTGGTGAGCGCCACCGCACAGTGCGCACTTTGCCTCATTCTGGCAGGATCGTGCTTTGTGTCCGGTAAGCCCACAGCGGATGCACAGATTCTGTCGATCTGCGGTGGAACGGCAGTTCGAGGCGATGTGGCCCATCTCCAGACAGCGGAAACAGCGCTGTCGCTCTGGAGGCGTTGGTGGGGCTGCTCGAACCTTGCTCACACAGTCGCACAGGAACAGTTTAAGTCCTTCCAACTGCCGAGCCGACTTCACAGGTAGCCGGATGCGTGCTCGCTTCGAACCATCCGGTAGTTCCCAAATGCTGGCAGAAACAACTCCAGCACTCGCGCCAATCTTAGCATCGAGGGCAGCAATGATATCTTCCTCCGTAGCAAGGGGATCGATATCGACTACCAGCAGCTCACCCATTTCTGTGACAAGCCGACTGACGCCTGCGTCGCCGATGATTTTGCGGACGCCTTCCAGCATAAGCGGAGCGTTTGCCGTCTTGCTCAGCTCCATACGTAGCAGCCTAGCATGAGTTCGGCGGCCCTGCTTAATATGCCCTTTCATTTCGCTGTGAGCCGCGTCCAGACGAATGGCTTTGCGCACCTTCTCGTAGATGCCATCCCAGGTTTCGCCTTCACTGGGAGACACCTCGATGATGTCGGGCCTCGGCTTTCGCTTACGATGTTGCTGATGTTGCTGCTGCATACGCTCCTGCTGCTGCTGCTGCGAGCCGGCGACCGCCTGTCGCTGTGGCTGACGCTGCTGCTGCTGCTGTTGATGCTGTCGCTGTGGCTGACGCTGCTGCTGCTGCTGCTGCGAGCCAGCGGCCGCCTGTCGCTGTGGCTGGCGCTGCTGTTGCTGCTGCTGCTGCTGATGTTGTTGCTGCTGGGTACGTGGCTTGCCGCGGTATCTGCGCCGTACGACCTCGCTGTAGGTCAGTTCCGGCACAGCGTCTTCGCGGACGGCTGTCGATGCCTCGCTGTGCGGCGGCATGACCACGCGCGACGTCGACGCGCGGGGCTGCTCCTGCTCGTGCTGATTCCGCTGCTGTTGTTGTTGCTGCTGCTGCTGTTGCGCAGAGGATCGGCGCGGCAACGGAGTTGGTGGTTGACGCGGACTAGATGACGGTTGTCCGCCGCCAACCTTTGCCGCCAACAGAGAGTTGAGCACATCTCGGTCGCGTTGATGTGCGGCGGCTAACTTCTCCATCTGCGCCTCGAGCTTCTCCTCACGGCGCTTTGCCTCCTCCTTTTCCTCCTGCAGCAGTTGGCACATGCCGGTTATCTGCTCCAGGAGTTTTGCGTTTTGCTCCTTCATAGCGATATTCTGCTCCTCGAGGCGTTGGATGGTTGCTCTGAGCAACTCGAGCTCCGGAGCCGGTGTCGCGGATGCAGCTTTTGGCTGTGCAGTGGGCTTGTTGATGCCTGTGGCGCTTACCCGAGGCAGCGCAACACGAGGCTCGGCCGCAAAGAGCTTGGAGCTAGGAGCCAAGCTGGTGCGGCAGTCCACCGACGTCGCCCTAGCACCCGAGCGGGTCGATCTCCCGGCTGCTTCCATCGCGATAACCGACGTTCGCGATGGGTGGGGTAAAATAACCCTGGGGGTCGAAATGACCCCGGGGGTCGAATGACCCAGGGGGTCGAAATGACCCCTGGGATTCTGCGCCGCCTAGCTGGTGATCTGCTGCACGATGATGTCGGTTTCCGCTTCAACTCCGGTGTTCAGGGCGAAAAAGGTCCAATTTGTGCCCCCCTGGTGGGCGGGGGGGAGGGGGAAGGGGGTGGGGAAAAATTCAGGAGGGTGCGTCACACACGTGGGGAATTATTCCGCACCACTCCCAAATTTTCGCGGCACGTTCACTCGTCCAAACGGCTCGACCCGTAATTCCACCCTTTTTGGACCACTTTTCCGACTTTTTGACACTTATAAAATTTTTTCACTGGGAGGGGGGGGGTGGGAGCGGGGAAAATAATTTTCCCGGATTGCTGGGGCCACGCTCTACCACCCTACCAAAAATGAGAATTTTCGGGCGACCTCGACCTTATCCGACTCTTATCGGGCGCCCTACTCTATTCTGACCTCTGGGGGGGGGAGGGTGGAGGGGGGGGAGGGGGGAAAATAATTTTCCCGTAGTCGGCGTTACTTGCTCTACCACCCCTGCAAATTTGACAATTTTTCGGCACCTTCGGTTCCGCCGCCAACCGTCACCGGACCGAAAATTCAAATTTTGCCCCTTGGGAATTTCGCCCCGGCCAAATTTGTCCCGTGGGTATTACTGAACTGTCACTTCCAAATGTCAAAATTTTTTTCCCGATTTTCACTGTTTTTTTGGTCGATTCTTATTGTTTGCACAAAGATAAGCACAATGGTGAAAACCGCACTCGAATCCGACCAAAACTCACCGAGTTATTCACGATTTACTGTTTTTTTCGTTTTTACTGAGGACACGTGTCCCAGCGGTAGCACCCCCGACACTTTTGAATTCCGCGTTTTTTAACCGATTTTCGCACTTTTTTCGCTCGATTCACTATGAGTGTCACTACGCGCACCTTTCAAAACACATCCGGACAAAATCCGTGCAGTTTTCACTGAGTTTTTTTTCATAACAAAATTCCCCATACAAAATGTATGGGGAAAAAACACATACACTTTTTCAAGCTTTCTACTGCACGAATCGTTGCAGAATCACTTCCAAACGCTTTAGAACCGTCAATTTACTTAAATTCAAGTGTTTGCGGCACCAATATCACGAAATTTTGCTCCCAAATTCCACACCCGGAAATCAGGTGCTACCGGGGGGGGGGCCCACGTACACACAACAACACGATTTTTCACTTTTACAAAAAATCACCGATTTTCGGGTAAATAACACCGTCTAAAGGTAAAACGGGTGCTCTGAACTCGTTTTTAGCACTTTCCGAGCGATCCGAGGCCGTTTTACTCACTTTTTTCCGAAACTCTGTCGGAGCGTGTTTACATCCGTCTTCACTCGACGGCTACTCGATGAACACTACAGGGATAACTGGCTTGTGGCCGCCAAGCGTTCATAGCGACGTGGCTTTTTGATCCTTCGATGTCGGCTCTTCCTATCATTGTGAAGCAAAATTCACCAAGCGTAGGATTGTTCACCCTTTCAAGGGAACGTGAGCTGGGTTTAGACCGTCGTGAGACAGGTTAGTTTTACCCTACTGGTGTGTGCTTATAGTCGCTATCTTAACGGAATTCCTGTGCAGTACGAGAGGAACCACAGGTACGGACCACTGGCTCAATACTAGTCCGACCGGACTTTGGTATGACGCTACGTCCGCTGGATTATGCCTGAACGCCTCTAAGGTCGTAGCCAATCCGAGCTGATAGCGCTTCTCAAACCCATTAGGTGTTCGGAAGCTAGCGGGCCTAACAACCCTCTGAGATCCGTTGGAGTCTGCGTCTGCAGCCCGGCGTCTCATCCCGCTATACCTAGGCCGCAACGAGTGGAGTTCGCTGCACGTGTTAGTACCGTAACTGGGAACGCCGTTGGCTTGAGCTCTGCCCAACGTGGATATACCTAGTTTCGACACCTATCAACCGCCCGCAAACGACGGGACTTCAGGCTGGGAGCTGCGAGTTGTAGAGATGCGTTCGCATCGATCCTCTCAGGCGACCCATGCTTGGTGGTTTGTCCGTGTGCCCCTTCCTCGATGTGCGCAAGCTCGTCTTGGTCTGGGGACCACGTCGACACAGGGGATACTTTTGTGAGAGCAAGAGTGTACTTAGTTGAGTGTAGCAAGGGATCGCGTGCCCCTTCCTCGATGGCGCAACGAACCATCTTGGTCTGGGGACCGTGGTGCCGTGCTCTGGTGAAGCTTGGTGCGTGCTCTTTCCTTGTCAGACGAGTGACTTGACTTGGTCTGGAGACCGTTCCTTTACACTAGTGGACAAGAGCTGGCTACTTCCGTGTCAGACGAGTGACTTGACACGGTATGGAGCGGAACACGTAACACTAGTGAGCTTGTCGGCGTGCCTCGTTCTCGACTTGATTGTCTTGATGTGAGAAACGTGCCGACCAAACCAGTAAGCTTACACACCTGCTCGTTACAAGTTGTATAAGTTAATCCGTTTGGGCCGGTTGCCTTGCACATGATGGTGTTGTTGACCATGTTCGGTTAACACGTCGTGTGTCGAGGTGGCCGGCCTTGGTAGTAGGATGTCTTGTGCATGTGACGTGTTGACCTGGTTTGGTCGATGTGTCGTCGTGTACGAGATGACCTACTTACCCGTCAGTTGTCCAAGTTGTATCATGTGTTGACTTAGTTGACGTGTCATGTGCATGGATGATTGGCGTACGGGTCATGTATGGTGCACTTGCTTCAGTTGAAGGGATGTACTAGTACAGTTATATTAATTGTTTATTTCACGATCTGGTCTTTTGGCTGGATCGCGAAAAAAACGCTAAGTCCCAAATCTTGAACTCGAGAGGAGAGCGCTGATGACAACCTTTTGGACTGGAGCTCCCTAGAATTCGGCTTTTTCCTTCTCTAAAGGGATGCACTGTTGTATGAATTGTTTATTCACGATCTGGTCGTTGGATTGGATCGTGAAAAAAAAACGCTAAGTCCCAGATCCTGAACTCGACAGGAAAGCGCTGATGGCAAACATTTTGACTGGAAGTCCCTAGAAAACGGCTTTTTCCTTATTGGCATTATGTGGCACGTTTATTGTGGCTAGAACATTAATTATCCCCCAAATGGCACCAACGCTTGGCGAAAGTCTCGAAATACTCCTATCCCGACGCACCAGCAACCGCAACACGATGCAAAATAAATTGCACGAGCTGCTGATACTTGTACCATGCACGGTACACGGTACCAAATTATACCCCTGAAAGTGTGCAATTTGGTGCTATAGTAGGAAATTTGGTTGGGCAAGCCTAGCTACGCGTGTCGCTACGCGTGTTGCATGGTGGTCGATCAGAGGTATGCAAAAGCACCTATCTAGGGGAATTACTTTACGTTCTAGTAGCAAGTTCGATTTTTCGGTCCAGCACGGCAGTAATCCTGCATGCATACACTCCATGTACCAAAAATGTATCAACCTAGGCGTTGCTCAGTAGCTTTTGGCGGCACATGTAAAAAGTATTCGAGTTCAGATTCTTGGAACTTTGCGTATTGTTCAAAACTAATAACGAAAACTAAATTATAAATGGGTAAAAGGCTAGGCGTTTCTCAGTAGCTTTTTTGCGCCACGTGGCAAAAGTATTCGAGTTCAGATTTCTGGGACTTAGCGTATTTTTCAAAATTGATTATGCAAATTGAAGTACAAATGGGGCATTAGCTAGGCGTTGCCCAGTAGCTTTTGGCGCCACATGGAGGAAGTAGTCGAGTTCAAATTTCTGGGACGTAGCGTAGTTTTCAATCATAATAAACCGAATCAAACATAAAAATCATGAAACTTACACCACGTCCCTAGGTTATGCACAAAACGTAACGATAAAGTGCCGGCCAGGTTAGAGGTGCACCAAAATTGTGTACCGATTAGGAAAAGTACTCTATGTTCCTATGACTTGGGTGAAAAGTGTTGATTAACTGCTGGTTAGGATAGACAGTTGCTTATCGTACACATCGCAAACGAACACCCCTTAGTGAGCAGTAGCAGAAGTCGATGGAACAAAGCGAATGCATTCCAAACTGATCAAGTAAAATAAGGAACGCTACGTACTAGGACTTCTTTCCAAGAATGGTGTCCGCGACGGGAGGGCAAGCGTCCTTCCCAGGTTTCCCTAGTAAACCTTGTATGGTAAACATACCCAAGCGTGTCCGTAAGCACGCAACGATAGTCACGAACGAGCACATACCTAGGGAAAGTACTCTACGTACTAGGACTTCTGTCCAAGAATGGTGTCCGCGACGGTCGGGCACTGTGACGCAATTACCAAATCCTAGAATCGTACAAGCAGTGTGTACAAACATAAACATTAACGCGTTCGCTCGGGCTGCGCCGTCCGTGTTGAACACAAATGTGGGTGATTATATGAGTGGATAGACAAAAACATGCGTGGCGAAGACAGTTTTCTGCACGATGTGCACATAGCTCATTTCGTCGTCCCGGGCTAATGGAACAACACAAAAATATCGAGTATCTTTCTAGGTTTCTGTTATAAAAGGACAGGCCAAAAGGTGACCGGTTGAGATAAGCATTTTAAGCATACAAGCACTTAATTGCAACTTTTGATACAAAAACTAAGAACGTACACGTAGATTGTATCAACATGGACATCCATGATCGCGTACGCCCGGGCTGCGCCCTCCGTGTTGTACTTTCCCTGATTGGTACACAATTTTGGTGCAAGTGTACCAACATGGACATCTATGAACGCGTACGCTCGAGCTGCACCCTCCGTCTTGTACTTTCCCTGATCGGTACACAGTTTTGGTGCACGGCTATCCCGACCGGCAACTTGTACCAACATCGACATCCATGAACGCGTACGTAGCGTACTTTCCCTGATCGGTACACAATGTTGGTGCACGGCATAGGAAATGGGCTTAAAATGGTCAAACTCAATCCATTTCCACTAAAGATAGTCAATAACAGCTGTGCCGATGAAGTAGGGCACGATGCAAGTCAATGTTATTTAATGAATTACATGTTCACCATACATTTTAGTACAAAATTGCTCGGTCAGACCTACAAAGTGCTATATCTCGAATACTAAACGTCGCAGATGGGTGTCGTAGAACAATTTTAAGTTCGTCAAACGATTCTACATCCGATTCTGGATAGTGGTTTTTCGACCACTTTTCAACATTTTGTGACACCCCGAACCTAGGGGCAGCTCCCTAGCTTTTTTCAAAAATGTGCACCGAACGGGCCAGAGAGCTCGAGTAGTCGAAAATTTTTTTTTTGCTAAAACCCCTCAAAACGTGTCAGGAACGCACCCTAGATGATGAAAAGTGCAACCAGAATGTCAATCGACAACATGCCCGGGGGTACAAATTTGCTATACGCGTCCCTAGGTAGGGTACTTTTTCATACAAACATCAACGTGTACGGTGCACAAAGTGCGCGGAACAAAAATTGCTCGGTCAGACCTGGTACGGGCCATAACTCGAATACTAAACGTCGCAGATGGGTGTCGTAGAACAATTTTAAGTTCGTCTAATGATTCTACATCCGATTCTGGATAGTGGTTTTTCGACCACTTTTCAACATTTTGTGACACCCCGAACCTAGGGGCAGCTCCCTAGCTTTTTTCAAAAATGTGCACCGAACGGGCCAGAGAGCTCGAGTAGTCGAAAATTTTTTTTTTGCTAAAACCCCTCAAAACGTGTCAGGAACGCACCCTAGATGATGAAAAGTGCAACCAGAATGTCAATCGACAACATGCCCGGGGGTACAAATTTGCTCTACGCGTCCCTAGGTAGGGTACTTTTTCATACAAACATCAAAGTGTACGGTGCACAAAGTGCGCGGAACAAAAATTGCTCGGTCAGACC
>NW_026902626.1:195000-205000 GCF_943734735.2 Anopheles gambiae | reverse complement strand
CAGCATACCGCAACACCGATTCTGCCACATACGCCAGCAGCCTTGACTTGGCCGTCCTGGGGCCGCTGTGGTTTTGCATGAGGCGCGTTACAGCTGCCACCACGCGCGACGCCTTTTCGGAGACTTTCGTGACGTGATCTCGCCATTTCAGGTGATCTTGGAGCTGCACGCCCAAGTACCTGATGCTCCTAGACGACTTGATTTCCACGTCACCGACGCGAAATGTCACCTGCGGTGGAGTCTTCTTACTCGAAATCAGGACGGCTTCAGTCTTGGCTGGGGCCAGCTCCAGACCGTGCTGTTGCATCCAACGTTGGACCTGGTCAACGGCCTCCTCTGCTCTCGCGCGAACCTCGTCCGTGGTGGTAGCAGGTACCAACAGCGCCAGATCGTCCGCGTATCCGATGACTTCGACGTCGGGAGGTAGCGGCACATCCAGCACCCCGTCATACATGATGTTCCACAGAGTTGGGCCCAGGATGGACCCCTGTGGAACACCGGCGGTTACATGCCGTACGACGGGGCCTTCGCTCGTGTCAAAGTACAGCACACGATCCTCGAAGTAGCTTCGAAGCATCCGTTGGAGGCCGACGGGAACACCTTTTGCCTGAAGGGCGCTGGCAATGGATTGCCAGTTGGCCGTGTTGAAGGCGTTCTTCACGTCCAACGCCACCACAAGCAAGAAACGGTTATCCCGGCCGTTCGTTCGCCGGAACGACATGGCGGTACGGCCGGCCTCAACAACCCGCTGGATGGCGCTCACTGTCGACCGCCCTCGACGAAATCCGAACTGCCGGTCCGACAGTCGGGGTGAAGACGGCTCCTCGAGATGTTCATTGAGGCGATTCAGGATGAGGCGCTCAAGTACCTTCCCCAGTGCGTCGAGCATGCAGAGGGGTCGGTACGAGCTGCTCTCTCCCGGAGGCTTCCCCTGCTTCGGCAGCAACACCAGTCGTTGCCTCTTCCACTGCGCCGGAAACGAAGCGCGGTTGAGGCAATCCTGGTACAGGACCCGGAAGACCTCCGGGAACAACATGATGGCCGTCTTCACTGCCGCATTCGGGATGCCATCGAGCCCTGGTGCTTTGCGATTTGCCATCTGGCTCGCGATGAGCAGCAGCTCGTCGTCCGTTACCGGTGCAATTCCCGCCGTTGTTGTTGCTCCCTCGACGCTTCCAACGTTGCTCAGCTGCGACCAGTCACAGGGCGGATGCTCAGGGAAACAGGGATAACTGGCTTGTGGCCGCCAAGCGTTCATAGCGACGTGGCTTTTTGATCCTTCGATGTCGGCTCTTCCTATCATTGTGAAGCAAAATTCACCAAGCGTAGGATTGTTCACCCTTTCAAGGGAACGTGAGCTGGGTTTAGACCGTCGTGAGACAGGTTAGTTTTACCCTACTGGTGTGTGCTTATAGTCGCTATCTTAACGGAATTCCTGTGCAGTACGAGAGGAACCACAGGTACGGACCACTGGCTCAATACTAGTCCGACCGGACTTTGGTATGACGCTACGTCCGCTGGATTATGCCTGAACGCCTCTAAGGTCGTAGCCAATCCGAGCTGATAGCGCTTCTCAAACCCATTAGGTGTTCGGAAGCTAGCGGGCCTAACAACCCTCTGAGATCCGTTGGAGTCTGCGTCTGCAGCCCGGCGTCTCATCCCGCTATACCTAGGCCGCAACGAGTGGAGTTCGCTGCACGTGTTAGTACCGTAACTGGGAACGCCGTTGGCTTGAGCTCTGCCCAACGTGGATATACCTAGTTTCGACACCTATCAACCGCCCGCAAACGACGGGACTTCAGGCTGGGAGCTGCGAGTTGTAGAGATGCGTTCGCATCGATCCTCTCAGGCGACCCATGCTTGGTGGTTTGTCCGTGTGCCCCTTCCTCGATGTGCGCAAGCTCGTCTTGGTCTGGGGACCACGTCGACACAGGGGATACTTTTGTGAGAGCAAGAGTGTACTTAGTTGAGTGTAGCAAGGGATCGCGTGCCCCTTCCTCGATGGCGCAACGAACCATCTTGGTCTGGGGACCGTGGTGCCGTGCTCTGGTGAAGCTTGGTGCGTGCTCTTTCCTTGTCAGACGAGTGACTTGACTTGGTCTGGAGACCGTTCCTTTACACTAGTGGACAAGAGCTGGCTACTTCCGTGTCAGACGAGTGACTTGACACGGTATGGAGCGGAACACGTAACACTAGTGAGCTTGTCGGCGTGCCTCGTTCTCGACTTGATTGTCTTGATGTGAGAAACGTGCCGACCAAACCAGTAAGCTTACACACCTGCTCGTTACAAGTTGTATAAGTTAATCCGTTTGGGCCGGTTGCCTTGCACATGATGGTGTTGTTGACCATGTTCGGTTAACACGTCGTGTGTCGAGGTGGCCGGCCTTGGTAGTAGGATGTCTTGTGCATGTGACGTGTTGACCTGGTTTGGTCGATGTGTCGTCGTGTACGAGATGACCTACTTACCCGTCAGTTGTCCAAGTTGTATCATGTGTTGACTTAGTTGACGTGTCATGTGCATGGATGATTGGCGTACGGGTCATGTATGGTGCACTTGCTTCAGTTGAAGGGATGTACTAGTACAGTTATATTAATTGTTTATTTCACGATCTGGTCTTTTGGCTGGATCGCGAAAAAAACGCTTAGTCCCAAATCTTGAACTCGAGAGGAGAGCGCTGATGACAACCTTTTGGACTGGAGCTCCCTAGAATTCGGCTTTTTCCTACTTTAAAGGGATGCACTGTTGTATGTATTGTTTATTCACGATCTGGTCGTTGGATTGGATCGTGAAAAAAAAACGCTAAGTCCCAGATCCTGAACTCGACAGGAAAGCGCTGATGGCAAACATTTTGACTGGAAGTCCCTAGAAAACGGCTTTTTCCTTATTGGCATTATGTGGCACGTTTATTGTGGCTAGAACATTAATTATCCCCCAAATGGCACCAACGCTTGGCGAAAGTCTCGAAATACTCCTATCCCGACGCACCAGCAACCGCAACACGATGCAAAATAAATTGCACGAGCTGCTGATACTTGTACCATGCACGGTACACGGTACCAAAATATACCCCTGAAGGTGTGCAATTTGGTGCTATCCTAGGAAATTTGTTTGGGCAAGCCTAGCTACGCGTGTCGCACGTTGCATGGTCGTCGATCAGAGGTATGCAAAAGCACCTATCTAGGGGAATTACTTTATGTTCTAGTAGCAAGTTCGATTTTCCGGTCCAGCACGGCAGTAATCCTGCATGCATACACTCCATGTACCAAAAATGTATCAACCTAGGCGTTGCTCAGTAGCTTTTGGCGGCACATGTAAAAAGTATTCGAGTTCAGATTCTTGGAACTTTGCGTATTGTTCAAAACTAATAACGAAAACTAAATTATAAATGGGTAAAAGGCTAGGCGTTTCTCAGTAGCTTTTTTGCGCCACGTGGCAAAAGTATTCGAGTTCAGATTTCTGGGACTTAGCGTATTTTTCAAAATTGATTATGCAAATTGAAGTACAAATGGGGCATTAGCTAGGCGTTGCCCAGTAGCTTTTGGCGCCACATGGAGGAAGTAGTCGAGTTCAAATTTCTGGGACGTAGCGTAGTTTTCAATCATAATAAACCGAATCAAACATAAAAATCATGAAACTTACACCACGTCCCTAGGTTATGCACAAAACGTAACGATAAAGTGCCGGCCAGGTTAGAGGTGCACCAAAATTGTGTACCGATTAGGAAAAGTACTCTATGTTCCTATGACTTGGGTGAAAAGTGTTGATTAACTGCTGGTTAGGATAGACAGTTGCTTATCGTACACATCGCAAACGAACACCCCTTAGTGAGCAGTAGCAGAAGTCGATGGAACAAAGCGAATGCATTACAAACTGATCAAGTAAAATAAGGAACGCTACGTACTAGGACTTCTTTCCAAGAATGGTGTCCGCGACGGGAGGGCAAGCGTCCTTCCCAGGTTTCCCTAGTAAACCTTGTATGGTAAACATACCCAAGCGTGTCCGTAAGCACGCAACGATAGTCACGAACGAGCACATACCTAGGGAAAGTACTCTACGTACTAGGACTTCTGTCCAAGAATGGTGTCCGCGACGGTCGGGCACTGTGACGCAATTACCAAATCCTAGAATCGTACAAGCAGTGTGTACAAACATAAACATTAACGCGTTCGCTCGGGCTGCGCCGTCCGTGTTGAACACAAATGTGGGTGATTATATCAGTGGATAGACAAAAACATGCGTGGCGAAGACAGTTTTCTGCACGATGTGCACATAGCTCATTTCGTCGTCCCGGGCTAATGGAAAAACACAAAAATATCGAGTATCTTTCTAGGTTTCTGTTATAAAAGGACAGGCCAAAAGGTGACCGGTTGAGATAAGCATTTTAAGCATACAAGCACTTTAATGCAACTTTTGATACAAAAACTAGGTACGTACACGTAGATTGTATCAACATGGACATCCATGATCGGGTACGCCCGGGCTGCGCCCTCCATGTTGTACTTTCCCTGATTGGTACACAATTTTGGTGCAAGTGTACCAACATGGACATCTATGAACGCGTACGCTCGAGATGCACCCTTCGTCTTGTACTTTCCCTGATCGGTACACAGTTTTGGTGCACGGCTATCCCGACCGGCAACTTGTACCTTTATCGACATCCATGAACACAAAGTGCGCGGAACAAAAATTGTTCGGTCAGACCTACAAAGTGCTATATCTCGAATACTAAACGTCGCAGATGGGTGTCGTAGAACAATTTTAAATTCGTCTAATGATTCTACATCCGATTCTGGATAGTGGTTTTTCGACCACTTTTCAACATTTTGTGATACCCCGAACCTAGGGGCAGCTCCCTAGCTTTTTTCAAAAATGTGCACCGAACGGGCCAGAGAGCTCGAGTAGTCGAAAATTTTTTTTTTTGCTAAAACCCCTCAAAACGTGTCAGGAACGCACCCTAGATGATGAAAAGTGCAACCAGAATGTCAATCGACAACATGCCCGGGGGTACAAATTTGCTATACGCGTCCCTAGGTAGGGTACTTTTTCATACAAACATCAACGTGTACGGTGCACAAAGTGCGCGGAACAAAAATTGCTCGGTCAGACCTACAAAGTGCTATATCTCGAATACTAAACGTCGCAGATGGGTGTCGTAGAACAATTTTAAGTTCGTCTAATGATTCTACATCCGATTCTGGATAGTGGTTTTTCGACCACTTTTCAACATTTTGTGACACCCCGAACCTAGGGGCAGCTCCCTAGCTTTTTTCAAAAATGTGCACCGAACGGGCCAGAGAGCTCGAGTAGTCGAAAATTTTTTTTTTTGCTAAAACCCCTCAAAACGTGTCAGGAACGCACCCTAGATGATGAAAAGTGCAACCAGAATGTCAATCGACAACATACCCGGGGGTACAAATTTGCTCTACGCGTCCCGAGGTAGGGTACTTTTTCATACAAACATCAACGTGTACGGTGCACAAAGTGCGCGGAACAAAAATTGCTCGGTCAGACCTAGGACGGGCCATAACTCGAATACTAAACGTCGCAGATGGGTGTCGTAGAACAATTTTAAATTCGTCTAATGATTCTACATCCGATTCTGGATAGTGGTTTTTCGACCACTTTTCAACATTTTGTGACACCCCGAACCTAGGGGCAGCTCCCTAGCTTTTTTCAAAAATGTGCACCGAACGGGCCAGAGAGCTCGAGTAGTCGAAAATTTTTTTTTTGCTAAAACCCCTCAAAACGTGTCAAGAACGCACCCTAGATGATGAAAAGTGCAACCAGAATGTCAATCGACAACATGCCCGGGGGTACAAATTTGCTCTACGCGTCCCTAGGTAGGGTACTTTTTCATACAAACATCAAAGTGTACGGTGCACAAAGTGCGCGGAACAAAAATTGCTCGGTCAGACCTAGGACGGGCCATAACTCGAATACTAAACGTCGCAGATGGGTGTCGTAGAACAATTTTAAGTTCGTCTAATGATTCTACATCCGATTCTGGATAGTGGTTTTTCGACCACTTTTCAACATTTTGTGACACCCCGAACCTAGGGGCAGCTCCCTAGCTTTTTTCAAAAATGTGCACCGAACGGGCCAGAGAGCTCGAGTAGTCGAAAATTTTTTTTTTTGCTAAAACCCCTCAAAACGTGTCAGGAACGCACCCTAGATGATGAAAAGTGCAACCAGAATGTCAATCGACAACATGCCCGGGGGTACAAATTTGCTATACGCGTCCCTAAGTAGGGTACTTTTTCATACAAACATCAACGTGTACGGTGCACAAAGTGCGCGGAACAAAAATTGCTCGGTCAGTCCTAGGACGGGCCATAACTCGAATACTAAACGTCGCAGATGGGTGTCGTAGAACAATTTTAAATTCGTCTAATGATTCTACATCCGATTCTGGATAGTGGTTTTTCGACCACTTTTCAACATTTTGTGACACCCCGAACCTAGGGGCAGCTCCCTAGCTTTTTTCAAAAATGTGCACCGAACGGGCCAGAGAGCTCGAGTAGTCGAAAATTTTTTTTTTTGCTAAAACCCCTCAAAACGTGTCAGGAACGCACCCTAGATGATGAAAAGTGCAACCAGAATGTCAATCGACAACATGCCCGGGGGTACAAATTTGCGATACGCGTCCCTAGGTAGGGTACTTTTTCATACAAACATCAACGTGTACGGTGCACAAAGTGCGCGGAACAAAAATTGCTCGGTCAGTCCTAGGACGGGCCATAACTCGAATACTAAACGTCGCAGATGGGTGTCGTAGAACAATTTTAAATTCGTCTAATGATTCTACATCCGATTCTGGATAGTGGTTTTTCGACCACTTTTCAACATTTTGTGACACCCCGAACCTAGGGGCAGCTCCCTAGCTTTTTTCAAAAATGTGCACCGAACGGGCCAGAGAGCTCGAGTAGTCGAAAATTTTTTTTTTTGCTAAAACCCCTCAAAACGTGTCAGGAACGCACCCTAGATGATGAAAAGTGCAACCAGAATGTCAATCGACAACATGCCCGGGGGTACAAATTTGCGATACGCGTCCCTAGGTAGGGTACTTTTTCATACAAACATCAACGTGTACGGTGCACAAAGTGCGCGGAACAAAAATTGCTCGGTCAGTCCTAGGACGGGCCATAACTCGAATACTAAACGTCGCAGATGGGTGTCGTAGAACAATTTTAAATTCGTCTAATGATTCTACATCCGATTCTGGATAGTGGTTTTTCGACCACTTTTCAACATTTTGTGACACCCCGAACCTAGGGGCAGCTCCCTAGCTTTTTTCAAAAATGTGCACCGAACGGGCCAGAGAGCTCGAGTAGTCGAAAATTTTTTTTTTTGCTAAAACCCCTCAAAACGTGTCAGGAACGCACCCTAGATGATGAAAAGTGCAACCAGAACGTCAAACGACAACTTTGTTGGGGGTACAGTATCGGACATTAAGATAGGACCCTTTTTTTTCAATGCACCGTACACTTGTTTTGCCACGTTACTTGTGTTTGTGTGTGTGTATGTGTGTATGTGTGTGTGTATGTGTGTATTAGTGTGTGTGTGTGTATGTATGTGTGTCTGTGTGTGTGCATGTGTGTGTGTGTGTGTGTAGTAGTAGAAAGAGAGTGTGCTTTTTAATGTGTATTTGCAAGTGCGCGTGTTTGTGTCTGAAATACATAGCTTGCCATGATGTCATATTGCGTTGAAATTATTCTTATTATGTGTGTTATCATGTGAAACATTGTGCGTTTACACTTGGATAAAAACTAAAGTTTGCATCGACAGCAGCGCTTGTTCCTCGGACGAAAATGCAGGTGTGCTGTTTCATGAATGTGAATGCGACACCGGTGCGAAATGGACACACGCACAATAGCAATGAACTCGGCATTCCCTCACAGGTGTTTCTCCAGTGCACGCCATTGAAAGGCCTTCGTGCATCTCTGCGTTGCACGTTGTGTGCGAATGGTAAACTTTGTGCGTTCATTGAGCTGGCGCGCAGTTGTTCTTTTCAATGGGCGTTTTGTTTCATGAGCGCGGCAGTATTCTTTTCTCGATTTTGAAGGGAAGACGCTTACTCGCGTACTCGTTGATAGTTTTTATCCATGCGATGTTTTCGCTGCTCCATAACGATGTAGTTCATCGCGTATAGAAGTAGAACGCAGGCAGAGCACGGGATCAGCCGTGTCCAAGTTTTTAACCAGCGCGTTCTTGACGGTCCAAGCAAGCAATGTTAGTAACAATGGGTCGAGGTAAACGTTGTACCGATCATCAGCGCCATATGTAAAAGCGAATGGCTGCTGCTGGCATTAAGCGCAAAAGGATCGAGTTCGTAATGGAACGATCGCGCACTTTTGTGGCAAACGCGCTTCGGACAACCGAAACGTGCTTAGACAACTGAAACGCGCTTGGACAACCGAAACGCGCAAGTCAACCGGACGTCCTCAGAAGACCACGGCGAAAGAAGACCGTAACATTGTTAATATATCGAAAACACACTAATCGCGAGGGCGGTGGTCCTGCTTATCACACCGAAAACCTAACCCAAAACACAAAAAAACTACTTACAAATCTATCCGAAACGACCTACTTGTGAAACAAACACACACATCAATACACATTCAAACATACATCCACACACACACACACACATGCACACACACATACACACACACACACACACACACACACACAAACACACATACACACACATACACACACACACAAACACAAACACATACAAACCACACATAAACTTGGCCCAACGGGTGCACGGTGCGTTAAAAAACCAATGCCCTATCTTTCTGTCCGATACTGTACAAATTTGCTATACGCGTCCCTAGGTAGGGTACTTTTTCATACAAACATCAACGTGTACGGTGCACAAAGTGCGCGGAACAAAAATTGCTCGGTCAGACCTACAAAGTGTTATATATCTCGAATACTAAACGTCGCAGATGGGTGTCGTAGAACAATTTTAAATTCGTCTAATGATTCTACATCCGATTCTGGATAGTGGTTTTTCGACCACTTTTCAACATTTTGTGACACCCCGAACCTAGGGGCAGCTCCCTAGCTTTTTTCAAAAATGTGCACCGAACGGGCCAGAGAGCTCGAGTAGTCGAAAATTTTTTTTTTGCTAAAACCCCTCAAAACGTGTAGAAAACTGATTTTAGATGATAAAAAGTGCAACCAGAACGTCAAACGACAACTTTGTTGGGGGTACCCTTTTTACTCTACGGGCCACTAGCTTAGGCGCGCCAACAGCGCTTTCCTCTCGGGTTCCCATTTTTTGCCCTCCTGGGATTATGATCATTTACTCATTGCCTACTATAGGGAAGGTACCTTGCTTCGAGGTCAAAAATGAAGATTTCACCAAATCGTAGTTTTAACCTCTATTTAGTCGTAGGAGCATGGTTTGCAGTGTCCGTGGGTCATATAAGCCCCCGTTTGGGTCATACGTCCCCTCCCCGATGAAAATCGTCATATGACTATAGGCCGAACTTATGAAGCAAAAGTGGTGTCTGGTGGGTTCTGCCGATGATCTTAACCTATGATTTTGAGTTTCCACCCTTTCAAAACGTTTCCTGGAGCAGTACATCACGGGTCTACGGACCCAAAGACTTCGTTGCGATGGTTTCAAGCATAAAAGTTGTAACAGTTAAGGGTTTTTAATACGCGTATATTAAATCATTGCTTGAAACTAAGCTTCGTTGTCTTTAAACTCTGCAAGACCAATCGAACTTCTTAGGGAAACTCGAAGGATTCACGCTAAGCCGGTGGTGCAGGGCACATAGCGTGATGAAACCGGGTTTCCCTACCAAATGTGGCATATTTTTTCCCTGAGAGCGAAGCTCAGACCCACGTAGGGGAGAGCGAAGTGGAACTTAAATGTTCAATGCAGCAAATGTTCGCCATGCGGATAAACAAGTTGGAATAGTTCAATGTAGTGTAATGCAAACACGAATCGCAAATAACGATACGGGACCCAGAAGCAATTCT
>NW_026902626.1:180000-185000 GCF_943734735.2 Anopheles gambiae | reverse complement strand
CCAGGTTAGAGGTGCACCAAAATTGTGTACCGATTAGGAAAAGTACTCTATGTTCCTATGACTTGGGTGAAAAGTGTTGATTAACTGCTGGTTAGGATAGACAGTTGCTTATCGTACACATCGCAAACGAACACCCCTTAGTGAGCAGTAGCAGAAGTCGATGGAACAAAGCGAATGCATTACAAACTGATCAAGTAAAATAAGGAACGCTACGTACTAGGACTTCTTTCCAAGAATGGTGTCCGCGACGGGAGGGCAAGCGTCCTTCCCAGGTTTCCCTAGTAAACCTTGTATGGTAAACATACCCAAGCGTGTCCGTAAGCACGCAACGATAGTCACGAACGAGCACATACCTAGGGAAAGTACTCTACGTACTAGGACTTCTGTCCAAGAATGGTGTCCGCGACGGTCGGGCACTGTGACGCAATTACCAAATCCTAGAATCGTACAAGCAGTGTGTACAAACATAAACATTAACGCGTTCGCTCGGGCTGCGCCGTCCGTGTTGAACACAAATGTGGGTGATTATATCAGTGGATAGACAAAAACATGCGTGGCGAAGACAGTTTTCTGCACGATGTGCACATAGCTCATTTCGTCGTCCCGGGCTAATGGAACAACACAAAAATATCGAGTATCTTTCTAGGTTTCTGTTATAAAAGGACAGGCCAAAAGGTGACCGGTTGAGATAAGCATTTTAAGCATACAAGCACTTAATTGCAACTTTTGATACAAAAACTAAGAACGTACACGTAGATTGTATCAACATGGACATCCATGATCGCGTACGCCCGGGCTGCGCCCTCCGTGTTGTACTTTCCCTGATTGGTACACAATTTTGGTGCAAGTGTACCAACATGGACATCTATGAACGCGTACGCTCGAGCTGCACCCTCCGTCTTGTACTTTCCCTGATCGGTACACAGTTTTGGTGCACGGCTATCCCGACCGGCAACTTGTACCAACATCGACATCCATGAACGCGTACGTAGCGTACTTTCCCTGATCGGTACACAATGTTGGTGCACGGCATAGGAAATGGGCTTAAAATGGTCAAACTCAATCCATTTCCACTAAAGATAGTCAATAACAGCTGTGCCGATGAAGTAGGGCACGATGCAAGTCAATGTTATTTAATGAATTACATGTTCACCATACATTTTAGTACAAAATTGCTCGGTCAGACCTACAAAGTGCTATATCTCGAATACTAAACGTCGCAGATGGGTGTCGTAGAACAATTTTAAGTTCGTCAAACGATTCTACATCCGATTCTGGATAGTGGTTTTTCGACCACTTTTCAACATTTTGTGACACCCCGAACCTAGGGGCAGCTCCCTAGCTTTTTTCAAAAATGTGCACCGAACGGGCCAGAGAGCTCGAGTAGTCGAAAATTTTTTTTTTGCTAAAACCCCTCAAAACGTGTCAGGAACGCACCCTAGATGATGAAAAGTGCAACCAGAATGTCAATCGACAACATGCCCGGGGGTACAAATTTGCTCTACGCGTCCCTAGGTAGGGTACTTTTTCATACAAACATCAACGTGTACGGTGCACAAAGTGCGCGGAACAAAAATTGCTCGGTCAGACCTGGTACGGGCCATAACTCGAATACTAAACGTCGCAGATGGGTGTCGTAGAACAATTTTAAGTTCGTCTAATGATTCTACATCCGATTCTGGATAGTGGTTTTTCGACCACTTTTCAACATTTTGTGACACCCCGAACCTAGGGGCAGCTCCCTAGCTTTTTTCAAAAATGTGCACCGAACGGGCCAGAGAGCTCGAGTAGTCGAAAATTTTTTTTTTGCTAAAACCCCTCAAAACGTGTCAGGAACGCACCCTAGATGATGAAAAGTGCAACCAGAATGTCAATCGACAACATGCCCGGGGGTACAAATTTGCTCTACGCGTCCCTAGGTAGGGTACTTTTTCATACAAACATCAACGTGTACGGTGCACAAAGTGCGCGGAACAAAAATTGCTCGGTCAGACCTGGTACGGGCCATAACTCGAATACTAAACGTCGCAGATGGGTGTCGTAGAACAATTTTAAGTTCGTCTAATGATTCTACATCCGATTCTGGATAGTGGTTTTTCAACCACTTTTCAACATTTTGTGACACCCCGAACCTAGGGGCAGCTCCCTAGCTTTTTTCAAAAATGTGCACCGAACGGGCCAGAGAGCTCGAGTAGTCGAAAATTTTTTTTTTGCTAAAACCCCTCAAAACGTGTCAGGAACGCACCCTAGATGATGAAAAGTGCAACCAGAATGTCAATCGACAACATGCCCGGGGGTACAAATTTGCTATACGCGTCCCTAGGTAGGGTACTTTTTCATACAAACATCAACGTGTACGGTGCACAAAGTGCGCGGAACAAAAATTGCTCGGTCAGACCTGGTACGGGCCATAACTCGAATACTAAACGTCGCAGATGGGTGTCGTAGAACAATTTTAAGTTCGTCTAATGATTCTACATCCGATTCTGGATAGTGGTTTTTCGACCACTTTTCAACATTTTGTGACACCCCGAACCTAGGGGCAGCTCCCTAGCTTTTTTCAAAAATGTGCACCGAACGGGCCAGAGAGCTCGAGTAGTCGAAAATTTTTTTTTTGCTAAAACCCCTCAAAACGTGTCAGGAACGCACCCTAGATGATGAAAAGTGCAACCAGAATGTCAATCGACAACATGCCCGGGGGTACAAATTTGCTATACGCGTCCCTAGGTAGGGTACTTTTTCATACAAACATCAACGTGTACGGTGCACAAAGTGCGCGGAACAAAAATTGCTCGGTCAGACCTGGTACGGGCCATAACTCGAATACTAAACGTCGCAGATGGGTGTCGTTGAACAATTTTAAGTTCGTCTTATGTTTCTACATCCGATTCTGGATAGTGGTTTTTCGACCACTTTTCAACATTTTGTGACACCCCGAACCTAGGGGCAGCTCCCTAGCTTTTTTCAAAAATGTGCACCGAACGGGCCAGAGAGCTCGAGTAGTCGAAATTTTTTTTTTTGCTTAAACCCCTCAAAACGTGTAGAAAACTGATTTTAGATGATAAAAAGTGCAACCAGAACGTCAAACGACAACTTTGTTGGGGGTACCCTTTTTACTCTACGGGCCACTAGCTTAGGCGCGCCAACAGCGCTTTCCTCTCGGGTTCCCATTTTTTGCCCTCCTGGGATTATGATCATTTACTCATTGCCTACTATAGGGAAGGTACCTTGCTTCGAGGTCAAAAATGAAGATTTCACCAAATCGTAGTTTTAACCTCTATTTAGTCGTAGGAGCATGGTTTGCAGTGTCCGTGGGTCATATAAGCCCCCGTTTGGGTCATACGTCCCCTCCCCGATGAAAATCGTCATATGACTATAGGCCGAACTTATGAAGCAAAAGTGGTGTCTGGTGGGTTCTGCCGATGATCTTAACCTATGATTTTGAGTTTCCACTCTTTCAAAACGTTTCCTGGAGCAGTACATCACGGGTCTACGGACCCAAAGACTTCGTTGCGATGGTTTCAAGCATAAAAGTTGTAACAGTTAAGGGTTTTTAATACGCGTATATTAAATCATTGCTTGAAACTAAGCTTCGTTGTCTTTAAACTCTGCAAGACCAATCGAACTTCTTAGGGAAACTCGAAGCATTCACGCTAAGCTGGTGGTGCAGGGCACATAGCGTGATGAAACCGGGTTTCCCTACCAAATGTGGCATATTTTTTCCCTGAGAGCGAAGCTCAGACCCACGTAGGGGAGAGCGAAGTGGAACTTAAATGTTCAATGCAGCAAATGTTCGCCATGCGGATAAACAAGTTGGAATAGTTCAATGTAGTGTAATGCAAACACGAATCGCAAATAACGATACGGGACCCAGAAGCAATTCTGCGGATCCCTCGGGGAGTGGTGAGTTGATATAAATTAGAGGTGAAAGTCCAAGTTGTTCGGGCTCCGGCTCGGCAGCCGATACGAGGTTCCTGTTGAGCTTGTTTGTACATCGCGCAGAGGCGCCGTTCGGTTCTAGCAATGATTCCCGCCACCATGTTCCATGCGTGCAGAGATCCGTTAGAGCTCGTTCAATGTGTCCCGCCGTGATTACGAAAAAGTCCAACAGTTGACTTAGTTGGGTGTGCGTCAAGTAATCGCGCAGAGATGCCGATCGGTTCCTAGCAATGTTTCCCGTCACAAGGTGGTATTGGCACCTGTGCAGAGTGGCCGTTAGCAATGTCTCCCGTATCACGGTGGTGTACCATCACTAGTGCAGAGTGACCGCTAGCAATGTCTCCCGTCACAAGGTGGTAGCCCAGAAGTGCAGAGAAGCCGCTGTAGCAAAGTCTCCCGTATCACGTTGGAGTTCTTCCACTAGTGCAGAGAGATCGCTGAACCGTTCAATGTGTCCCGTCGTGGTGTGCTTGTACCGAGCACGTAGGATACACCTTGCTTTGTTGGTTTGGGATAGGAGTGGTCGCGCAACTGCCTCCACGCCGCAGAGTGCCAGTTCGGATTGAAGGTCAACTTTAGCCGTTCAATGCATCAGTCGGTGGGTGTTCAGATGGCATCACAACTTCCCCTAGGTGCTCAAGTTGGCTGGGTTGTAAAGCATGTACACATGCGCAGAGTATCGTGCGTACTAGCAAAGTCTCCCGTCACGGTGGTTACGCATGAGTTCCATGCAGTGCAGAGAGATCGTTAGTGCGTGCAATGTACCAGTCGATGTGTCGTACCGGCATACAACCCCGCTTAGAGGCCCGTCACTCGAAGAGGACAAGAAAGAGTGCGCAGAGTGCCGTACCGGCATAGCAATGTCTCCAGACATACGTTGGGACACCCGACGCAGTGCAGAGAGATCCGCTAGCCGTGTGCAATGCATCCGACGTTGCCTGCTTGTGCAGTCTATCGAGTGGCGCCAACGGACGCTCTGGCGTCACAGAACAAATCTCGGTGGTCACGGGGGACTTGCGCCTCGCGTGATCAAGAGTGTAGTTCGTGTTCAAGCAATTGAC
>NW_026902626.1:167500-170000 GCF_943734735.2 Anopheles gambiae | reverse complement strand
ATGCAAGTCAATGTTATTTAATGAATTACATGTTCACCATACATTTTAGTACAAAATTGCTCGGTCAGACCTACAAAGTGCTATATCTCGAATACTAAACGTCGCAGATGGGTGTCGTAGAACAATTTTAAGTTCGTCTAATGATTCTACATCCGATTCTGGATAGTGGTTTTTCGACCACTTTTCAACATTTTGTGACACCCCGAACCTAGGGGCAGCTCCCTAGCTTTTTTCAAAAATGTGCACCGAACGGGCCAGAGAGCTCGAGTAGTCGAAAATTTTTTTTTTGCTAAAACCCCTCAAAACGTGTCAGGAACGCACCCTAGATGATGAAAAGTGCAACCAGAATGTCAATCGACAACATGCCCGGGGGTACAAATTTGCTCTACGCGTCCCTAGGTAGGGTACTTTTTCATACAAACATCAAAGTGTACGGTGCACAAAGTGCGCGGAACAAAAATTGCTCGGTCAGACCTACAAAGTATTATATATCTCGAATACTAAACGTCGCAGATGGGTGTCGTAGAACAATTTTAAGTTCGTCTAATGATTCTACATCCGATTCTGGATAGTGGTTTTTCGACCACTTTTCAACATTTTGTGACACCCCGAACCTAGGGGCAGCTCCCTAGCTTTTTTCAAAAATGTGCACCGAACGGGCCAGAGAGCTCGAGTAGTCGAAAATTTTTTTTTTGCTAAAACCCCTCAAAACGTGTCAGGAACGCACCCTAGATGATGAAAAGTGCAACCAGAATGTCAATCGACAACATGCCCGGGGGTACAAATTTGCTCTACGCGTCCCTAGGTAGGGTACTTTTTCATACAAACATCAACGTGTACGGTGCACAAAGTGCGCGGAACAAAAATTGCTCGGTCAGACCTGGTACGGGCCATAACTCGAATACTAAACGTCGCAGATGGGTGTCGTAGAACAATTTTAAGTTCGTCTAATGATTCTACATCCGATTCTGGATAGTGGTTTTTCGACCACTTTTCAACATTTTGTGACACCCCGAACCTAGGGGCAGCTCCCTAGCTTTTTTCAAAAATGTGCACCGAACGGGCCAGAGAGCTCGAGTAGTCGAAAATTTTTTTTTTGCTAAAACCCCTCAAAACGTGTCAGGAACGCACCCTAGATGATGAAAAGTGCAACCAAAATGTCAATCGACAACATGCCCGGGGGTACAAATTTGCTCTACGCGTCCCTAGGTAGGGTACTTTTTCATACAAACATCAACGTGTACGGTGCACAAAGTGCGCGGAACAAAAATTGCTCGGTCAGACCTGGTACGGGCCATAACTCGAATACTAAACGTCGCAGATGGGTGTCGTAGAACAATTTTAAGTTCGTCTAATGATTCTACATCCGATTCTGGATAGTGGTTTTTCAACCACTTTTCAACATTTTGTGACACCCCGAACCTAGGGGCAGCTCCCTAGCTTTTTTCAAAAATGTGCACCGAACGGGCCAGAGAGCTCGAGTAGTCGAAAATTTTTTTTTTGCTAAAACCCCTCAAAACGTGTCAGGAACGCACCCTAGATGATGAAAAGTGCAACCAGAATGTCAATCGACAACATGCCCGGGGGTACAAATTTGCTCTACGCGTCCCTAGGTAGGGTACTTTTTCATACAAACATCAACGTGTACGGTGCACAAAGTGCGCGGAACAAAAATTGCTCGGTCAGACCTGGTACGGGCCATAACTCGAATACTAAACGTCGCAGATGGGTGTCGTAGAACAATTTTAAGTTCGTCTAATGATTCTACATCCGATTCTGGATAGTGGTTTTTCGACCACTTTTCAACATTTTGTGACACCCCGAACCTAGGGGCAGCTCCCTAGCTTTTTTCAAAAATGTGCACCGAACGGGCCAGAGAGCTCGAGTAGTCGAAAATTTTTTTTTTTGCTAAAACCCCTCAAAACGTGTCAGGAACGCACCCTAGATGATGAAAAGTGCAACCAGAATGTCAATCGACAACATGCCCGGGGGTACAAATTTGCTATACGCGTCCCTAGGTAGGGTACTTTTTCATACAAACATCAACGTGTACGGTGCACAAAGTGCGCGGAACAAAAATTGCTCGGTCAGACCTGGTACGGGCCATAACTCGAATACTAAACGTCGCAGATGGGTGTCGTAGAACAATTTTAAGTTCGTCTAATGATTCTACATCCGATTCTGGATAGTGGTTTTTCGACCACTTTTCAACATTTTGTGACACCCCGAACCTAGGGGCAGCTCCCTAGCTTTTTTCAAAAATGTGCACCGAACGGGCCAGAGAGCTCGAGTAGTCGAAATTTTTTTTTTTGCTTAAACCCCTCAAAACGTGTAGAAAACTGATTTTAGATGATAAAAAGTGCAACCAGAACGTCAAAC
Organism: Anopheles gambiae; assembly: GCF_943734735.2. Taxonomy (NCBI): domain Eukaryota; kingdom Metazoa; phylum Arthropoda; class Insecta; order Diptera; family Culicidae; genus Anopheles; species Anopheles gambiae. The sequence continues at coordinate 167,621 of NW_026902626.1, read as the reverse complement.
GACAACTTTGTTGGGGGTACCCTTTTTACTCTACGGGCCACTAGCTTAGGCGCGCCAACAGCGCTTTCCTCTCGGGTTCCCATTTTTTGCCCTCCTGGGATTATGATCATTTACTCATTGC
>NW_026902626.1:145000-157500 GCF_943734735.2 Anopheles gambiae | reverse complement strand
AGATTGAGGCACTTCGCAAAGAGTGCAAACACCGCGATCGGTTAGCGCAAAGAGCATTTAATACTGATCTCTATTCTACTTTTAGGGACGAGTTCAAGGTTTCAAGGAATGCCCTCAAGCGATTGATTAAGCATACCCGACAGAGGAAGTGGAAAGAGTTCCTGGGAACAGCGAACAACGCATCATTCGGTATTGTATATCATACGTTCAAGAAAGTGGCCGAGGGTTCGATTGGACCCCGAACCATGACATTGGACGAGTTTAGGGAAGTGGTGAGCGAGCTTTTTCCTACTCACCCAAACACGGTGTGGCCTGAATATCGTATTGATCAGCCACGAGAGTTTGAAAGAATTACTAATGATGAGATTCTTGCGGTTGCTAGGAGACTACCTAACAAGAAGGCGCCGGGACCAGATGGTATCCCGAATGAGGCGCTGAAAGTTGGTATGTTGACTGCAACCGATGCATTTTGCAGGGTTTACCAAGGCTGTTTAGAGAACGCGAAGTTCCCCGATGAGTGGAAAAGGCAGAGGTTGGTGTTAATACCGAAGCCGAACAAACCACCAGGGGAACCGGGTTCAGTTCGCCCCATTTGTCTACTAGACGGGGCAGGTAAAGGTTTAGAACGCATCATAGTGCAACGGTTAAATGCACACATCGAGGAGGTCAACGGACTGTCTGATGACCAATTTGGTTTCAGAAGTCGTCGATCAACGGTTGATGCGATTCAACGGGTAGTGGACATTGTTTCGGTAGCTAGAAACAGAAACCGATACAGTGGACGGTATTGTGCAGTTGTTACATTAGATGTTACTAATGCTTTTAACAGTGCTTCATGGTTGGCGATTGCAAATGCTTTACAGAGAATTAACACTCCTAAATATCTTTATGATATCATTGGTGATTATTTTAGGAATCGTGTGCTGATGTATGATACCACAGATGGACCGGCAGAGATTGCAGTCACATCGGGTGTACCTCAAGGCTCGGTACTTGGCCCAACGTTATGGAACCTCATGTACGACGGAGTCCTACGAGTTGCAATGGTGGAAGGTGCACGGATTATCGGCTATGCAGACGATATAGTACTGTTGGTGGAAGGTAATTGTGTTGATGATATTGAAATTCTCGTTTCCAGTCAGATTCGCATCATCGACAGATGGATGACCGACAACGGATTAAAGATAGCCCCGACCAAGACCGAGTTTATTATGGTCAGTTCCCATCAGAGGATACAGCACGGGGCTATCAGGGTAGGTGATCACGTAGTACATTCGTCGCGCAGCTTAAAGTATTTGGGGATGGTCTTAGATGACCGCCTCGATTACACTTCACACATCAGGTATGCGGTGGAGAGAGCGACGAAGCTATGGACCACCTTGGTAAGGATGATGCCTAATAAGGCAGGTCCGAGTAGTAATGCTAGGCGAGCAATTGCTCTTACTGTTGTGGCGAAGGTCCGGTATGCCTCGCCCATTTGGTGTCATACCCTTCGATTTGCTAACCGTAGACAATGGCTACGTCGGTTTTACCGGCCAGTAGTCCAGCGAGTTATCTCTTCTTTCAGGACAACTTCTCACGATGCAGTCTGCGTGCTTGCGGGAATGATCCCGCTGCATCTCCTCCTGGATGAGGACTCCAGGACTTTTCATCGGAGACGAGCAGAGAACATCGCCGGATCGGTTGCACGTAACATGGAACGTGTCACAACTATGGAACGATGGCAACGAGAATGGGATGAGAGTGTTCACGGTCGGTGGACATACCGTCTCATACCCGACGTCAACAGATGGATAAGTAGAAGATTTGGTGGTGTAGATTTCTTTCTTTCTCAGTTTCTTTCCAGCCATGGCTTCTACGCCTACCAGCTTCATCGGATGCAGTTAACGGGTTCGCCGTTATGCGATGCGTGCGAGGAACCTGAGGACGCCGAACACACGATATTCCATTGTGTACGTCATCGTGAACTGATCATCAGACTTCAGCATCAAGTCGACGAGGAGTTAACGCCGGAGAACATCATCGAAGTTATGTCTGCTAACAGATATAACTGGAGCATGGTTCACCAAGCAGTACGGACGATTATGATTCGACAACAACATCGGAGACACGTCATCGAACGAGGCGAACGACGTGCTTTGCTCGCCAACATCCAGTTGGCCTTGCAGAGCAGCGACAGTGACGACGAGTAACGACAAGGATTCATCGTAGTTCATCGTAGCTTCATCGCCGAGGGCTAGACAGTGGCTAATCACCACTGTTGGAAGCCATTCGTTGCCTGGGATGATGGACATCCACCGCCCGAGTGACGTCGATACCCTAACGGGTGATCCACTCGGGGCCGGTTGAAGGCACGGAGGGGTTTTAGTGAGTAAGAATCTCACACTACCGGGGTTGATCACCCAGGTGTCTTATGCAAGATTTCCCCTTCGATAACAAAAAAAAAAAAAAAAAAAAAAAAAAAAAAAAAAAAAAAAAAAAAAAAAAAAAAAAAAGGTAGCCAAATGCCAGACATCATCGGACAGCCGAACGGAGCGGACGTGTTCTCACCTCGCTCCCGCTCGACACCAGAGTTCTACTGAACATTTTATACCCGGAGGCCCCGCCGCTACGGTATAAATTTGCTAGGTGCTCTGCTCATCCGCTCAGTCTTCATCCAGCCTTCGAGACGGCGTTACGCTGCCCAAATACCCAGCGCTCAGTGCTAGTGAATAATTTTGTGTGTGTGTGAAAGTGTCAGTTTTCTTTTAACCGTTGACGAGGAAGGTCGTGCTTCTGCTAGTCTCAGTTTCTAGAGTGCTTGATACAGTGTGTGTGTTTGTGTGTAGTGCTGTGTTGTGTTCTGTGTTAGCAATTCCAACCGTTATTAGCATCGCCTTCTGCGTTTATTATTCTAATTGTTTTTGCCGTCGGCTTTTTTCCTTCGGCATTGTAGCATCACCTTCTGTGTATTTTAATTTATTTGATTTTGCCGTCGGCTTTTTTCCCGTCGGCATTTTAACATCACCATCGGTGTATTTATTTTATTTTAAAATTGTCGTCGGCTTTTTTCCCGTCGGCATTTAAGCATCACCTTCTGTGTATATATCTCATTTTAATTTTGCCGTCGGCTTTTTTCCCGTCGGCATTCTAGCATCACCTTCTGTGTATTTATTTTATTTTAATTTTGCCGTCGGATTTTTTCCCGTCGGCACACTAGCATCACCTTCTGTGCGTATTTTAATTTATTTTATTTGGTCGTCGGCTTTTTTCCCGTCGGCATTTCTGCAAGTGTTTTAAATTAAAATTATTTTAGCGTTGGAATTGTTGACCGGTGCCATAAGTGCTACGTGTGAGTGAAGTGAAGTGATTCTGGGCCTTGAAGACTCCGATTGCTATTTTAATTAAGCCTTCTGCAAATATTATTTTTAAATAACCCACAACTGCCATTGGGAAATTAGCATCGCCTTCAGCGTTATTATTTAACTGCCTTCTGCATATTTATTTAAATATTATTCTTGAATTAGCATCACCTTCAGTGCCATATTAACTTAAAAATAATTTTATATAAGCCTTCTGCAATAATTGTGATTTAATTTCTCTTTACATATATTATCTAGAATCACCTTCAGTGTATTGAATATATTTTAGCCTTCTGCAAAATACAAAATATTAATTAATTTCTTTTAAAAACAAGTGCCTAAAGAAAATATTGTTATATAGCATCGCCTCTGCGTTTTATTTAAAATAAGCTTTCGTTGACGACTTCGGTCGGAATCACTAGTGTTGTGTGTGTTGTGTGTGTGAATAAGTGAAGTGATTCCGTGTTTTGATAACTCCGATCGCAATTTGTTCTAAGCCTTCTGCAAATTTAAATTTAATTCTACAAACCCACAATTGCCGACGGGAATTTAGCATCGCCTTCAGCGTTTTTTAATAACTGCCTTCTGCAGAAAATTTAAATTAATAATTAAGAAATTCCAAAATAAGATAAATAAGCATTGCCTTCTGCAATTGAAATATAATATTTTTATTAAATAAATAAGCCTTCTGCATTGGTAACCTATTTAAAAAGTTTCCTTTTAATTTCGTCTATAGAATCACCCTCAGTGTTCAGATAAAATTTCAAATCATTCAACTAATCCTCGATATTATTTTAAATTAACTTTAAATTGCCCATATAAATTATTCATACTAATAGCATTGCCTTCTGCATTTTAATAAATTAACTAAGCCTTCTGCATCAAGCTTTCGTTGAGACTTCGGCCGGAATCACTAGTGTGTGTGTGTGTGAAAAGTGAAGTGTTCTTGTGTTGACCGTTCCGATTGCCATAAGCCTTCTGCATTTAATTTTATTTTAATTTTTTATTAAATTGCCTTTTTATAAATCCCAGTTTGCCGTCGGGAAATTGGCATCGCCCTCCGCGTAGAAATAAAATTCCTTTCTATCAGTTGCCTTCTGCAAAACATTTTATGATTTTTAACAAATATATTATTTTAGTTAACGGTTTGCCCTTAGAAATTCAATATATTATATCAAGCCCTCAGCAAACAAAATTATTTTATTAAATCGCCCTCCGCAAGAACAAACTTTGAATTTAAAAATATTATTAGACAATTAGTTAATTAGCATCGCCATCTGCGTAATTAATTAAATTAAGCCTTCAGCAAATAAGCTTTCGTTGAGCGGTCCGCGAGAACATTGTGCTTAGTGTGTGCTGTGTGCGAGATTGCCGATTCCATCTGTTCCGGCGACGAGATTTTCTCCAAGCGGCGTAGAAACATCGAGAGTTTTCAAACCGGCAAATAGTTTAAAGTTTTTATAGAGTAGAATTTGAAATCCCATTTACAACCTAACCCAATCTCAATTAGCTCCCCAACTAAACCTTATTATATAAAACCACATTTATTTTCTTTTTTCGATTCTCTCTCCCCCTCAGCATTAAATTTCATAATATATATAAAAAACTAACAATAGAAATAGTTTTTCAAAACACTTCACAAACACATTTTGAACCACCATTCGTAAAGTAGAAAAATTTCCCAAACCAGTAGAACTAACAATTTCAATTTTCAAAATCTATCCTAACCAAATTTCAAAACTCTCGTAAAACTAACAAACATATCTCCAGTGTAGAGCGTAGAGTAAAGTGACCGGAAACTATTTTACCTGTATCCCGTAGCATAGCCAAAAATATAACGGGACACTTGGTCCATTTTACCTGTAACGTTGAAGCACACACGTCTCCTCACATAGTTTGTCACTTTTAAGCACTCTTAAATTTCATTCATTTCATTCATTTCATTCAAATCTCGAAAACTCTGAAAAAACTTAAATTTTACATAGAAAGCCTTCTGCGAAAATTTTAAAATTATCCCCAGTTCAGTTTTTATCCATGAGCAAATTATTTTCAACTTAAAAAAAAAAAAAATATTTATTTAATTTTTTCACTCAAATATTTAATCGAATAATTGTTAAAAAAAACCCTTTTTTTAAAACAATTAACTTACATCGCCTTAAGCACAATAGAGCAAATTAATAAATTACAATTTCAAATTCAACGCTCAACAATTAGACTGCTTGTATTCAAGCATACTTTCCATCACAATCCAAAGAGTTATATTCCCTTACAAAATTAAATCTCAATTAACTAATACATTTATACACTTTGTATTAGTTTCCATATAAATTAATTTAACAAATTCTAATATCAACCAACAAATTTCCAATTACTTATTTTAAATAATAATTCGTCTTCTCCAACCATAACCAATAACCCTTTTACAAGCAGAAGTTAAATAATCACGTAGTTATTTTTTCTCCCGGTTCTTTGCATGTAAAATAAAATAATTAATGAATTTAAATAGTTTAAGTAATTATTAATATTAATTATTTTAAAATAACAAAATAGTTTGAATTGACATTTCAACACTTGACATTTGACGTTGACATATAATCAAACTGACAGCTCAATATATCTGACACCTAACGTCACCTTGACATCTTGAATTGGTTGACAGCTATAATTGAAATTCTTTGACAGTTGCAACCGATTAAATAATAATTTAAAAAATCAATTATTTATATTTAACCAACTAAGTTAAATTAAAATTTCGTTCCTCAAGTTACAACTTGTTACATAATAATAAACTTTAAATTCCTTGTATACTTCCCAATATCATTAGATTAATTAAAATTTTTAATATCCAACTTAAAGATACCTTTAATTTTTGAAAAGACACATAACAGTAAAAAAAATCAAAACCACCATTCGTAAAGAAGAATAATTCCCCAAACCAGTAGAACTAACAATTTAAATTTTCAAAATCTATCCTAACCAAATTTCAAAACTCTCGTAATACTAACAAACATATCTCCAGTAAGGGAGCGTAGAGCAAGGTGACTGGAAAGCCATTTTACCTGTATCCCGTAGCATAGCCAAAAATATAACGGGACATTTGGTCCATTTTACCTGTAATGTTGAAGCACACACGTCTCCTCACGTAGTTTGTCACTTTTAAGCACTCTTAAATTTCATTCATTTCATTCATCTCATTCAAATCTCGAAAACTCTGAAAAAACTGAAATTACACATAGAAAGCCTTCTGCGAATATTTTAATATTATCCCTAATTCACTTTCTATCCATGAGCAAATTATTTTCAATTTAAAATAAAATTAATGTTTAATTTTTTTCACTCGAATATTTAAACGAATAATTGTTTTAAAAAATCCTTTATTTAAAATAATTAACTTACAACGCCATAAGCACAATAGAGCAAATTAATAAATTACAATTTCAAATTCAACGCTCAACAATTAGACAAGCATACTTTCCATCACAATCCAAAGAGTTATATTCCCTTACAAAATTAAATCTCAATTAACTAATACATTTATACACTTTGTATTAGTTTCCATATAAAATAATTTAACAAATTCTAATATTTACCAACAAATTTCCAATAACTTCTTTTAAATAGTAATTCGTCTTCTTCAACCATAACCAATAACTCTTTAACAAGTAGAAGTTTTAATAATCACGTAGTAATTTTTTCTCCTGGTTCTCTGCATGTATTAAAAAAAAAAAAATATTAGTTTTCTGATTTAAATAATTTAAATAATTATTAATATTAAATTCTCTTAATAATAACAAAATAGTTTGATTAGACATTTTAACACTTGACATCTAACGTTGACACATAATTAATTTGACAGCTCAAAATATCGGACACCTAACGTCACCTTGACATCTTAAATTGGTTGACAGTTATAATTAAAATTCTTTGACAGTTGCAACCGATTAAATAATAATTTAAAAATCAATTATTTATATTCAACCAATTAAATTAAATTAAAATCGCTTATGCTCAAGTAACAATTTATTACACAATAACAAATTCAATTCTATTAATCCTTAAATACACAACTTCATACCCTGTTGACATTTAAATTGTTTGGAGAGCTTGTTCAAACCTGACATTTACCGTTATTGACAACAAATAGACTGACAACTATTAAACTAAAATTTTAATCTCGGAAAACTCTTTCAATTTATGAAATTCCCCTTTTCTAAATTAAATTAAAGTGTACTTAAATCCGCTCTCAATCGTTTAAATCGCTTCCTAAGCTTTTTCTTTTATTTATTAATACCATCTAACCCAGTTAATACTTTCTCCGTTGCATCAATTTGAAAATAACTTTAATCATCTTATTTGATTATTCCCATGACATTAAATTGCATCCATTAGACATTGACGTAAAACATCACAGTACCATTGACATTCAAATAGATTTGACAGTTTTATCAATTACTTGACTGACAGTGACATCAAACGCCTCATCACATTGACAGCAAAATTAATTGACAATTTGATTACAGCGCGAAATCCATTGACATCTTTCGTTTTAAATTTGACAATAAATTCATTCTCCGTTTTAATTTAAAAATTTGACATTAAATTCGTCCCAAAACCCGACAATAATTACTTAATCAATCAATCAATTAACAAACTTGCGAAATTCCTTAGAAAACAAGTAGACAGTCACAATAACCTCCACAGGAATTAACCGTAGAAATAACCCAGTAGAAAAATGGTGATGAACACACGCTCCACTTTAGTTCGTAGAAGTAGTCCCTCGAAGGCAGTGACGAGTAGATATTCCGTCCGCCGTAGCTCGCTGGGAACGATGTCCCCGTCTAAGGCTTCGGCCACCAGCTTTGGTAGACGGGCATCAACAACCCAGCTGATGGCTTCCAAGGCACCTGCCCTACGAAGAGCTTCTTCGGTAGAGGTGGAGGGAAAATCAAAAAGGGTCTCTGTTCTCCCGCAGATTGCGGAAGACAGCCAAGGGGAGGGCTCTAAGGCAGGGCAAATTTACGACAGGAAATTTTTCGCTACCGCATATCCAGCAGAGTCAAATCCCATGGGCCCATTGCAAAAAGCAAAACATGAGCTCATGCTGTTTATCAGGGACACCGTGAAGCACAGGGCTATTTTAGCCAAGACGCCCCAATTCTCGAATTGGGAAGAGCGTATCGGCTCAGTCTTAGCCCTGCTGCACAATCTTCCAGCAATTTGGCTGGGAGAGGCGGGGTCAGGAGTTGATGTTGGAACGGGAACCGAGGATCTCGTGGTGGAGGACCCGGTGTTGGAGCAAGAATTAGGGCCTTTGGCAGGCCCTAATCAGGAGCCGCAACCGGGATCTTTGCCTTTGGACGAGACCGATATCACCAAATTCCTCACTGTTTTTGGGGGAATTATGCGGGAGATGTTCAACACACTAGTTAGGGAGAATGAGGCCAAAACAGGAGGAAATGGGGAACAGGGACAACAGCTGGTGGGTCAGGAAGGGAAAAAGGGCAAGAAGAGGGGAAAGGGTCGGAATGCCAAGGTAGTTGTGGCAGAGGAACCTTGCGAAGGGGAAATTTGTTCGACGGACCAGGGATCTGGACCATTAAAGGGGCAAGAGGGTGCGCAAGAATGGCGGACGGTAAAGGGGAAGACCGCCGTGCGCCGGGAGAGACGGAAGAGGAAGAAGCAGCGTGAAGCTGAGCAAGCAGCCAGCCTCACCGCAAACACGCCACCTTCTGCTCCCCAACCCAAGCAAAAGCCGGCACCTGCTTCTAATCCCAGGGCCGGCCGAATGCCAAACGCCATCGAGCTTGAATCAATTGGGGGATTCAAGCACGCGGACATGATGCCTATCCTTAGGGAAACGGTGAAGAAAGAGGATGTGCAGAGAATCCGCACAAACTTTAAGGGTCATCTACTCCTGGAGCTAGCACCAATGTCGCACCAGGAAACGATGACCCTTTGGAGAGAGGTGTCTGCGGCCCTTGATGGCAAAGCAAAATGCCGTCCGCGGACACCCTCAGTGCGGGTGAACTGCACCAACATTCCGCCTGGCACTTCGTCCGAAGAAATTTCTTCGGAAATGAGTGCCGCGCTGGGCGTTGAAATTTTCAGCGACCAGATCACGACCGTAAAAACGCATTACGGTACGTTGGTCGCATTTTTCGACTGCCCAGCAATAGCGGTGACCGACCAGGCCCTGGCAAGACAATACACGGTCGGTTTCAGCAAATGCTGCAGGCTTCGGCTTTTGGAGCGTCGGCGGCAATGCTACCGGTGCTACGAATACGGGCATACTGCTGCCCGTTGCCGTGGCAAGGACCGCAGTAGCAAATGCCATCGCTGCGCGGAAGATAAGCACGAGGGACCGTGCACTAGGGAGCGGAAGTGCTTGGGATGCGAGGGCCCGGATGCAATCGGGCATTCGCTGGGCCAGCGCAGTTGCCGCTACTTTGGAAAGGTAACCCCACAGCCCAGTCATGATTAGAGTGTTCCAACAGAACCTCAATCATGACCAAACGGCACAAGACTTGCTTTTGCACAGTGCTCGTGCCGAGGGTTGTGATATTCTGATTATCTCGGACCCCTATTGGGTGCCGAATAATAACAGCAATTGGGTTACCGATACCACTGGACGGGTAGCAGTGGTATCAGTTGGGGATTATCCTTTTCAGCGCATCATTGACAACCAACGCGAGGACTTCGTTGTGGTCGAGATGCGGGGAATCGTTTTTTGTTCTGTCTACCTACCACCCGTGGGTTCCGATTTGACTGTCGAGGAGTACAAACGCAAATGGACCGAAATCGTGTCTGTACTTCCACGGAATCGGGACACCGTGATCGGGGGTGATGTAAACGCCTGGTCAGGTGCATGGGGGATGGCGCGGAGGCCAAACGACGGGGAAAGGGTATCTAGGGGGGGAGTTGTGATGGATGCGGCGGCTGCTCTGGGATTGGTTCTCCTGAACCAGGGCAACCAGAGCACTTGGATTGGGGCAAATGGTCGCAACTCCATCGTGGACGTATCCTTTTGCAGCCCCTCCTTGGTAGGGGACAACAATTGGCGCGTGTGTGACGAAACCCCAAGTGACCACAATACTATCAAGTTTGTGGTCGGCAGGGTTCCGAGACAGCGCGCCAACAACGAGGTACACTCAGCAGCGAATGGGGGAAGGTGGTCCACAAGATTCTTCGACAAGGATTTGTTCGTTGAAATCTTGAGGGACCAGGACATTTTTGGGCATGTTGCTACGCCAGAGGAGCTGACCCAGGCCATCACGGTGGCCTGTGATGGCACCATGCCTAGGCAACCCCCAAGGCGACAGGGCCGGCGGCCAGTTTATTGGTGGACGTCCGAGATTGATCGGTTGCGCAGCCATTATCACGGAATGAAACGGCGGTTCAACCGGGCCCGGACCGAGGAGCAGCGCGAGGAAAGGCGTCAAATGAAGTCGGACGCACGCGCTGCCCTGGAACGGGCCATCAAGCTCAGCAAAGACCAACACAAGCAAGATCTGCCGGAACAATTGGAACCGCACGGCTTTGGCCCTGCTTACCAAATCCGCAAGCAGCAGTGGGAAGGAGCTCGGGTTCCGATGGAACGGGATGCCAACAAGCTCCAGTTCATCGTGAATGAGCTCTTTCCCGATCGTCCCCCGATGGAGTGGCCCGAGACGGAAGTAGGTGAGGATCCACAGGATCCGGTCTCGGAGGAGGAGTTGGCGGAAGAGTTGAAGGAAATTGCCCGCTCACTCAACCCCAAGAAAGCTCCGGGGGACGACAATATTCCAAATATGGCTGCAGCTGCGGCAATTCTGGCTTTTCCGGAAGTTTTTGCCAAAAGCTACAAGCAGCTACTGGAGGCAGGCACTTTTCCCGACGCATGGAAGCGGCAACAACTGGTGCTGCTTACCAAGTCGGGAAAACCACCTGGGGAGCCCTCGTCATACCGGCCAATTTGTTTGCTGAGTGTGCTGGGGAAAATTTTAGAGCGGTTGATTCAGCGGAGGCTGACAACCCATCTGGAGTCGACCGGGGGACTTTCGGACGCCCAGTACGGTTTCCGTAAAGGGCGTTCAACCGTTGATGCCATCACTCGGGTGATGGACAATGGTAAAGTCGCTCTAGACAAAAAGCGAAAGGGGGATCGTCTCTGTGCGGTGGTAACGGTGGACGTCCGGAATGCCTTTAACTCGGCAAACTGGACAGCGATCGGCCAAGCTCTGCAGCGTAAAAACACTCCGCCTTATTTGCAGGCGTTGCTGCGGAACTATTTCATTGGCCGAACGCTCCACTACGATACGGATGAAGGAATAGTGTCGAGGACTGTATCTGCTGGCGTTCCTCAGGGTTCGGTTCTAGGACCAACACTTTGGAACGTCATGTACGACGACCTACTCCGCTTGCCGCTCGAAGGACTACGAGCGGACATCATCGGGTTCGCTGACGACGTGGCCTTCACATTTTTGGGAAGGACCACGGAACAGGTCAGCGCATTAGCAACGGCTAACCTGGAGAGGATCGAGCGGTGGCTGCAAGGAGTCGGTTTGGAACTTGCCCACCAAAAGACCGGGTTCATGATCTTTTGTACCCATCATGTCCCGCAGCTCGCAGAGCTTCAAGCGGGCGGTCACTCGATCCAATCCACGGAAACGCTGAAGTACCTGGGAGTGGACCTCTGCCGCAAACAGCACCACAGCCGGCATCTGGAGAGGGTGGTCAATAAGGCTTCACGGATTACGAATGCCTTGACCTGCCTGATGCCGAATAAGCGTGGTCCTAAGAGCCGCAGTAGGAGACAGCTCGTAAACGTCGGCAACAGTATCATCCGATACGGAGTTGCCACCTGGGGGCGATGGGTGCTCGACAAGGAGACCCATCGCAAATCGGTCCAAAGGGCGCATCGACCGGGGGCTCTCCGAGTCGCCAGCGCCTTCCAGACCGTTTCTTATGATGCCGCTTGCGTTGTTGCCAACACCACCCCGTTAGTCCTCCTCATGCAGGAGGATATCCGCTGCCACGACGAAAAGGTAGCGAGTGGTGGAGTTCAATCGGACATACGAAAGCGGCAACGGGAGGAGACGATGAGGCGCTGGCAGGACCAGTGGACAACGGGTGCAGGGCAACCAGGAGCACCAGGACTGAAGACGAGGAGGCTGATTCCAG
>NW_026902626.1:135000-140000 GCF_943734735.2 Anopheles gambiae | reverse complement strand
CGGGCTGCGCCCTCCGTGTTGTACTTTCCCTGATTGGTACACAATTTTGGTGCAAGTGTACCAACATGGACATCTATGAACGCGTACGCTCGAGCTGCACCCTCCGTCTTGTACTTTCCCTGATCGGTACACAGTTTTGGTGCACGGCTATCCCGACCGGCAACTTGTACCAACATCGACATCCATGAACGCGTACGTAGCGTACTTTCCCTGATCGGTACACAATGTTGGTGCACGGCATAGGAAATGGGCTTAAAATGGTCAAACTCAATCCATTTCCACTAAAGATAGTCAATAACAGCTGTGCCGATGAAGTAGGGCACGATGCAAGTCAATGTTATTTAATGAATTACATGTTCACCATACATTTTAGTACAAAATTGCTCGGTCAGACCTACAAAGTGCTATATCTCGAATACTAAACGTCGCAGATGGGTGTCGTAGAACAATTTTAAGTTCGTCTAATGATTCTACATCCGATTCTGGATAGTGGTTTTTCGACCACTTTTCAACATTTTGTGACACCCCGAACCTAGGGGCAGCTCCCTAGCTTTTTTCAAAAATGTGCACCGAACGGGCCAGAGAGCTCGAGTAGTCGAAAATTTTTTTTTTGCTAAAACCCCTCAAAACGTGTCAGGAACGCACCCTAGATGATGAAAAGTGCAACCAGAATGTCAATCGACAACATGCCCGGGGGTACAAATTTGCTCTACGCGTCCCTAGGTAGGGTACTTTTTCATACAAACATCAAAGTGTACGGTGCACAAAGTGCGCGGAACAAAAATTGCTCGGTCAGACCTACAAAGTGTTATATATCTCGAATACTAAACGTCGCAGATGGGTGTCGTAGAACAATTTTAAGTTCGTCTAATGATTCTACATCCGATTCTGGATAGTGGTTTTTCGACCACTTTTCAACATTTTGTGACACCCCGAACCTAGGGGCAGCTCCCTAGCTTTTTTCAAAAATGTGCACCGAACGGGCCAGAGAGCTCGAGTAGTCGAAAATTTTTTTTTTTGCTAAAACCCCTCAAAACGTGTCAGGAACGCACCCTAGATGATGAAAAGTGCAACCAGAATGTCAATCGACAACATGCCCGGGGGTACAAATTTGCTATACGCGTCCCTAGGTAGGGTACTTTTTCATACAAACATCAACGTGTACGGTGCACAAAGTGCGCGGAACAAAAATTGCTCGGTCAGACCTGGTACGGGCCATAACTCGAATACTAAACGTCGCAGATGGGTGTCGTAGAACAATTTTAAGTTCGTCTAATGATTCTACATCCGATTCTGGATAGTGGTTTTTCGACCACTTTTCAACATTTTGTGACACCCCGAACCTAGGGGCAGCTCCCTAGCTTTTTTCAAAAATGTGCACCGAACGGGCCAGAGAGCTCGAGTAGTCGAAAATTTTTTTTTTGCTAAAACCCCTCAAAACGTGTCAGGAACGCACCCTAGATGATGAAAAGTGCAACCAGAATGTCAATCGACAACATGCCCGGGGGTACAAATTTGCTCTACGCGTCCCTAGGTAGGGTACTTTTTCATACAAACATCAACGTGTACGGTGCACAAAGTGCGCGGAACAAAAATTGCTCGGTCAGACCTACAAAGTGTTATATATCTCGAATACTAAACGTCGCAGATGGGTGTCGTAGAACAATTTTAAGTTCGTCTAATGATTCTACATCCGATTCTGGATAGTGGTTTTTCGACCACTTTTCAACATTTTGTGACACCCCGAACCTAGGGGCAGCTCCCTAGCTTTTTTCAAAAATGTGCACCGAACGGGCCAGAGAGCTCGAGTAGTCGAAAATTTTTTTTTTTGCTAAAACCCCTCAAAACGTGTCAGGAACGCACCCTAGATGATGAAAAGTGCAACCAGAATGTCAATCGACAACATGCCCGGGGGTACAAATTTGCTATACGCGTCCCTAGGTAGGGTACTTTTTCATACAAACATCAACGTGTACGGTGCACAAAGTGCGCGGAACAAAAATTGCTCGGTCAGACCTGGTACGGGCCATAACTCGAATACTAAACGTCGCAGATGGGTGTCGTAGAACAATTTTAAGTTCGTCTAATGATTCTACATCCGATTCTGGATAGTGGTTTTTCGACCACTTTTCAACATTTTGTGACACCCCGAACCTAGGGGCAGCTCCCTAGCTTTTTTCAAAAATGTGCACCGAACGGGCCAGAGAGCTCGAGTAGTCGAAAATTTTTTTTTTGCTAAAACCCCTCAAAACGTGTCAGGAACGCACCCTAGATGATTAAAAGTGCAACCAGAATGTCAATCGACAACATGCCCGGGGGTACAAATTTGCTCTACGCGTCCCTAGGTAGGGTACTTTTTCATACAAACATCAACGTGTACGGTGCACAAAGTGCGCGGAACAAAAATTGCTCGGTCAGACCTGGTACGGGCCATAACTCGAATACTAAACGTCGCAGATGGGTGTCGTAGAACAATTTTAAGTTCGTCTAATGATTCTACATCCGATTCTGGATAGTGGTTTTTCAACCACTTTTCAACATTTTGTGACACCCCGAACCTAGGGGCAGCTCCCTAGCTTTTTTCAAAAATGTGCACCGAACGGGCCAGAGAGCTCGAGTAGTCGAAATTTTTTTTTTTGCTAAAACCCCTCAAAACGTGTCAGGAACGCACCCTAGATGATGAAAAGTGCAACCAGAATGTCAATCGACAACATGCCCGGGGGTACAAATTTGCTATACGCGTCCCTAGGTAGGGTACTTTTTCATACAAACATCAACGTGTACGGTGCACAAAGTGCGCGGAACAAAAATTGCTCGGTCAGACCTACAAAGTGTTATATATCTCGAATACTAAACGTCGCAGATGGGTGTCGTAGAACAATTTTAAATTCGTCTAATGATTCTACATCCGATTCTGGATAGTGGTTTTTCGACCACTTTTCAACATTTTGTGACACCCCGAACCTAGGGGCAGCTCCCTAGCTTTTTTCAAAAATGTGCACCGAACGGGCCAGAGAGCTCGAGTAGTCGAAAATTTTTTTTTTGCTAAAACCCCTCAAAACGTGTCAGGAACGCACCCTAGATGATGAAAAGTGCAACCAGAATGTCAATCGACAACATGCCCGGGGGTACAAATTTGCTCTACGCGTCCCTAGGTAGGGTACTTTTTCATACAAACATCAAAGTGTACGGTGCACAAAGTGCGCGGAACAAAAATTGCTCGGTCAGACCTGGTACGGGCCATAACTCGAATACTAAACGTCGCAGATGGGTGTCGTAGAACAATTTTAAGTTCGTCTAACGATTCTACATCCGATTCTGGATAGTGGTTTTTCGACCACTTTTCAACATTTTGTGACACCCCGAACCTAGGGGCAGCTCCCTAGCTTTTTTCAAAAATGTGCACCGAACGGGCCAGAGAGCTCGAGTAGTCGAAATTTTTTTTTTTGCTAAAACCCCTCAAAACGTGTAGAAAACTGATTTTAGATGATAAAAAGTGCAACCAGAACGTCAAACGACAACTTTGTTGGGGGTACCCTTTTTACTCTACGGGCCACTAGCTTAGGCGCGCCAACAGCGCTTTCCTCTCGGGTTCCCATTTTTTGCCCTCCTGGGATTATGATCATTTACTCATTGCCTACTATAGGGAAGGTACCTTGCTTCGAGGTCAAAAATGAAGATTTCACCAAATCGTAGTTTTAACCTCTATTTAGTCGTAGGAGCATGGTTTGCAGTGTCCGTGGGTCATATAAGCCCCCGTTTGGGTCATACGTCCCCTCCCCGATGAAAATCGTCATATGACTATAGGCCGAACTTATGAAGCAAAAGTGGTGTCTGGTGGGTTCTGCCGATGATCTTAACCTATGATTTTGAGTTTCCACTCTTTCAAAACGTTTCCTGGAGCAGTACATCACGGGTCTACGGACCCAAAGACTTCGTTGCGATGGTTTCAAGCATAAAAGTTGTAACAGTTAAGGGTTTTTAATACGCGTATATTAAATCATTGCTTGAAACTAAGCTTCGTTGTCTTTAAACTCTGCAAGACCAATCGAACTTCTTAGGGAAACTCGAAGCATTCACGCTAAGCTGGTGGTGCAGGGCACATAGCGTGATGAAACCGGGTTTCCCTACCAAATGTGGCATATTTTTTCCCTGAGAGCGAAGCTCAGACCCACGTAGGGGAGAGCGAAGTGGAACTTAAATGTTCAATGCAGCAAATGTTCGCCATGCGGATAAACAAGTTGGAATAGTTCAATGTAGTGTAATGCAAACACGAATCGCAAATAACGATACGGGACCCAGAAGCAATTCTGCGGATCCCTCGGGGAGTGGTGAGTTGATATAAATTAGAGGTGAAAGTCCAAGTTGTTCGGGCTCCGGCTCGGCAGCCGATACGAGGTTCCTGTTGAGCTTGTTTGTACATCGCGCAGAGGCGCCGTTCGGTTCTAGCAATGATTCCCGCCACCATGTTCCATGCGTGCAGAGATCCGTTAGAGCTCGTTCAATGTGTCCCGCCGTGATTACGAAAAAGTCCAACAGTTGACTTAGTTGGGTGTGCGTCAAGTAATCGCGCAGAGATGCCGATCGGTTCCTAGCAATGTTTCCCGTCACAAGGTGGTATTGGCACCTGTGCAGAGTGGCCGTTAGCAATGTCTCCCGTATCACGGTGGTGTACCATCACTAGTGCAGAGTGACCGCTAGCAATGTCTCCCGTCACAAGGTGGTAGCCCAGAAGTGCAGAGAAGCCGCTGTAGCAAAGTCTCCCGTATCACGTTGGAGTTCTTCCACTAGTGCAGAGAGATCGCTGAACCGTTCAATGTGTCCCGTCGTGGTGTGCTTGTACCGAGCACGTAGGATACACCTTGCTTTGTTGGTTTGGGATAGGAGTGGTCGCGCAACTGCCTCCACGCCGCAGAGTGCCAGTTCGGATTGAAGGTCAACTTTAGCCGTTCAATGCATCAGTCGGTGGGTGTTCAGATGGCATCACAACTTCCCCTAGG
>NW_026902626.1:115000-127500 GCF_943734735.2 Anopheles gambiae | reverse complement strand
CTGCGTCTTCGTCCTGACGCTCGATGACGTTAACAGCCAATGCTGCCCGCTCCTCGTCCCACGCTCGCTGCAGTTGGGCCGTTATTCGCTTCGCGGCTTCGCAAATACGACTCCAGCTATCGGCGTCGCGCAACAAGTGCCGCTGGAGGGTGTCCGGACAGACAGGGTCCGGACCTCCCTCGCCGAGTAGCTCCTGTCGAACTGCCGCAAAGCGTGGGCACTCGAAGAAGGCGTGCTCCGCCGTCTCTGGGACGCCGACGCACAACTGGCAGTCTGGGGACGACGTGAATCCATTGTGGCACAAGTAGTCACGGAAAAATCCGTGTCCGGACAAAACCTGTGCCAGATGGAAAGTCATATCTCCATGTTTCCTAGACTGCCAGTCGCCGACCGATGGAATTACACGGTGCGTCCACCGCGTGTGCCGGCTAGCATCCTGTTGCAGTGCGTCGGCATCCCATTCCTCCTGCCAGCAGTCGATGGTGTTCTGCCGCTCCGTCGCCCGGATGTCCTCCCTCGTTGCAGCACGGTCTGGAGCAAGGAGTTGTTGGTGAACCCGAGCATCCTCGTTGATGAGGTGGCATATCGGTACGAGTCCAGCGAGTAGGGTGGCCGTCTCATACCTGACGGTACGGAATGCCCGTGCCACCCTGATGGCTGCTTTTCGCTGAACTCGTTGCAGCATCCGTCGGCACTCTCGCACCTGAGTTGCCTCAGCCCAGACGGGAGCAGCATACCGCAACACCGATTCTGCCACATACGCCAGCAGCCTTGACTTGGCCGTCCTGGGGCCGCTGTGGTTTTGCATGAGGCGCGTTACAGCTGCCACCACGCGCGACGCCTTTTCGGAGACTTTCGTGACGTG
The DNA here is from genome assembly GCF_943734735.2 of Anopheles gambiae. Lineage (NCBI taxonomy): Eukaryota > Metazoa > Arthropoda > Insecta > Diptera > Culicidae > Anopheles > Anopheles gambiae. The sequence goes on along the minus strand of NW_026902626.1, from coordinate 126,635 downwards.
ATCTCGCCATTTCAGGTGATCTTGGAGCTGCACGCCCAAGTACCTGATGCTCCTAGAAGACTGGACTTCCACGTCACCGACGCGAAATGTCACCTGCGGCGGAGTCTTCTTGCTTGAGATCAGGACGGCTTCAGTCTTGGCTGGGGCCAGCTCCAGACCGTGCTGTTGCATCCAACGTTGGACCTGGTCAACGGCCTCCTCTGCTCTCGCGCGAACCTCGTCCGTGGTGGTAGCAGGTACCAACAGCGCCAGATCGTCCGCGTATCCGATGACTTCGACGTCGGGAGGTAGCGGCACATCCAGCACCCCGTCATACATGATGTTCCACAGAGTTGGGCCCAGGATGGACCCCTGTGGAACACCGGCGGTTACATGCCGTACGGCGGGGCCTTCGCTCGTGTCAAAGTACAGCACACGATCCTCGAAGTAGCTTCGAAGCATCCGTTGGAGGCCGACGGGAACACCTTTTGCCTGAAGGGCGCTGGCAATGGATTGCCAGCTGGCCGTGTTGAACGCGTTCTTCACGTCCAACGCCACCACAAGCAAGAAACGGTTATCCCGGCCGTTCGTTCGCCGGAACGACATGGCGGTACGGCCGGCCTCAACAACCCGCTGGATGGCGCTCACTGTCGACCGCCCTCGACGAAATCCGAACTGCCGGTCCGACAGTCGGGGTGAAGACGGCTCCTCGAGATGTTCATTGAGGCGATTCAGGATGAGGCGCTCAAGTACCTTCCCCAGTGCGTCGAGCATGCAGAGGGGTCGGTACGAGCTGCTCTCTCCCGGAGGCTTCCCCTGCTTCGGCAGCAACACCAGTCGTTGCCCCTTCCACTGCGCCGGAAACGAAGCGCGGTTGAGGCAATCCTGGTACAGGACCCGGAAGACCTCCGGGAACAACATGATGGCCGTCTTCACTGCCGCATTCGGGATGCCATCGAGCCCTGGTGCTTTGTGATTTGCCATCTGGCTCGCGATGAGCAGCAGCTCGTCGTCCGTTACCGGTGCAATTCCCGCCGTTGTTGTTGCTCCCTCGACGCTTCCAACGTTGCTCAGCTGCGACCAGTCGCAGGGCGGATGCTCAGGGAAGAGGTCGGATACAATGCGTTCGAGGACGACCCGGTCCGCTTCTGAAGGCGTCCGACTGCCCCGGAGCCGGGACATGACGACACGGTATCCTGCCCCGAACGCATTCTCTTCTGCAATTTCGATCAGCTCCTGGAACAAGTTCCGCTTGCTAGCTCGAATTGCTCTACTGAGCTCCGCCCTTGCCGTCCTGTGCTCAGCTGCTGCTATGCTGCGCTCCTCCAAGTCAGCCGTCTGCAGCAACCGGTCACGGGCAACCTCGCAATTGTTCCTCAGTCGAGCCAGGAGGGGAGACCACCAAAAGATGTTCCGATGCGGGTCTTGGTGCACTCGGGTAACCCGTTGCATCGTCTCGTCGCAGGCCTTGAGCATGGCTGCGATCATACCCTCCTGGCTCGTTGCGCGTTGGACAAAGTCCGCAGCGAACAGCGCCTCGAGGAATGAGGAAGGAGAAAACTGCGAGGTTTTCCATCGGCGGCCAGCGTGACGCACACGCCTCTGGCTTGAGGAATCACCCTGCTGCGACGATGGTTGCCGCTGTCGTTGCTGCTGTTGCTGTTGTGATAACTGCTGCTGTTGTAAGGACTGCTGTTGCTGCTGCTGCTGTTGCTGCTGAGACGACTGCTGCGCTGTCTGCTGATGGTTCTGCAGTTGTTCGGGGGATGGTGGTGTTCCACCCACGGTGTAGAGAACATAGCGGTGGTCTGACGCGGTGTAGCTTGTGCTAACAACCCAGGTGTCAGGGCGAGCGATCGACGGGCTCGCGAATGCCACATCCACTATACTCGGGAGAGCCACCCCGTTGCCAACAAACGTGTATTCCCGACCTTGATTAATCACGATTAGGCCAAGCTGCTCCACCATTCCGTGTAGCTCTTCCCCGCGGTCGCAAGTCCTCGGGCTGCCCCACTCCTCATGTCTGGCGTTAAAATCGCCGGCGACGACGACTTGAGGGTGGGAGAAGCCTTCGAGTTCTATTGCTTCCAAGAAGCGCTCGAACTCTGCGAGGTTAAGGCTTGGTGGAGCATAGCAGCTGATGAAAACCACTCCGCCGATCTGCGCTGCAACCAACCCCTGAGCTTCACTGCACCACACCCGCTGTATTGGTAGCTCACCGACAGCTACCACCGCTACCGCCTTGCAGCTGCTGAATGCCCACCGGCCGTTGTTTTCAGGTGGGCGCAGAACATCAGAGAGAATGAGCACGTCTGCTTTCTCCTCTCTGGCAGCTTGCAGCACCAGGTTCTGGGCATCACGGCCATGGCCCAGGTTCGCCTGCAGAACTTTCAGGGCCGGGAACATCGTTGGGCCGAACGAGCACATTCGCTGTGGCCTATGTGGTGAGCGCCACCGCACAGTGCGCACTTTGCCTCATTCTGGCAGGATCGTGCTTTGTGTCCGGTAAGCCCACAGCGGATGCACAGATTCTGCCGATCTGCGGTGGAACGGCAGTTCGAGGCGATGTGGCCCATCTCCAGACAGCGGAAACAGCGCTGTCGCTCTGGAGGCGTTGGTGGGGCTGCTCGAACCTTGCTCACACAGTCGCACAGGAACAGTTTATGTCCTTCCAACTGCCGAGCCGACTTCACAGGTAGCCGGATGCGTGCTCGCTTCGAACCATCCGGTAGTTCCCAAATGCTGGCAGAAACAACTCCAGCACTTGCGCCAATCTTAGCATCGAGGGCAGCAATGATATCTTCCTCCGTAGCAAGGGGATCGATATCGACTACCAGCAGCTCACCCATTTCTGTGACAAGCCGACTGACGCCTGCGTCGCCGATGATTTTGCGGACGCCTTCCAGCATAAGCGGAGCGTTTGCCGTCTTGCTCAGCTCCATACGTAGCAGCCTAGCATGAGTTCGGCGGCCCTGCTTAATATGCCCTTTCATTTCGCTGTGAGCCGCGTCCAGACGAATGGCTTTGCGCACCTTGTCGTAAATGCCATCCCAGGTTTCGCCTTCGCTGGGAGACACCTCGATGATGTCAGGCCTCGGCTTTCGCTTACGCTGTAGCTGCTGCTGCTGCTGCATACGCTCCTGCTGTTGCTGCTGCGAGCCAGCGACCGCCTGTCGCTGTGGCTGACGTTGCTGCTGCTGCTGTTGATGCTGCGCGATACCGACTGCCTGTCGCTGTAGCTGACGCTGCTGCTGCTGCTGTTGCGGCTGCTGCTGGGAGCGTGGCTTACCCGTAGCTTTGCCGCGATATCTACGCCGTACGACCTCGCTGTAGGTCAGTTCCGGCACAGCGTCTTCGCGGACGGCTGTCGATGCCTCGCTGTGCGGCGGCATGACTACGCGCGACGTCGACGCGCGGGGCTGCTCCTGCTCGTGCTGATTCCGCTGCTGTTGTTGTTGCTGCTGCTGCTGTTGCGCAGAGGATCGGCGCGGCAACGGAGTTGGTGGTTGACGCGGACTAGATGACGGTTGTCCGCCGCCAACCTTTGCCGCCAACAGAGAGTTGAGCACATCTCGGTCGCGTTGATGTGCGGCGGCTAACTTCTCCATCTGCGCCTCGAGCTTCTCCTCACGGCGCTTTGCCTCCTCCTTTTCCTCCTGCAGCAGTTGGCACATGCCGGTTATCTGCTCCAGGAGTTTTACGTTTTGCTCCTTCATAGCGATATTCTGCTCCTCGAGGCGTTGGATGGTTGCTCTGAGCAACTCGAGCTCCGGAGCCGGTGTCGCGGATGCAGCTTTTGGCTGTGCAGTGGGCTTGTTGATGCCTGTGGCGCTTACCCGAGGCAGCGCAACACGAGGCTCGGTCGCAAACAGCTTGGAACTGGGAGCCAAGCTGGTGCGGCAGTCCACCGACATCGCCCTAGCACCCGAGCGGGTCGATCTCCCGGGTGCTTCCATCGCGATAACCGACGTTCGCGATGGGTGGGGTAAAATAACCCTGGGGGTCGAAATGACCCCGGGGGTCGAATGACCCAGGGGGTCGGAATGACCCCTGGGATTCTGCGCCGCCTAGCTGGTGTTCTGCTATAATGTAGATCTTCGCTTCAATTCCGCTGCTTAGATGAAAACGGTCCAATTTATGCCCCCCTGGTGGTCGGGGGGGGAGGGGGAGGGGGTGGGGTAAATTTCGGGAGGGTGCGTCTCGCGCGTGGGGAATTATTCCGCACCAGTCCCGAATTCCCCCGGTGCGTTTATACGTCTAAACGGTTCGACCCCGATTTCCACCCTTTTTGGACCTCTTTTTTTTTTTTTTTTTTTTTTTTTTTTATCTATGCACTTCACCGGGTGGGGGGGAGGGGAAAAGGGTAGAAAATAATTTTCCCGTGTTTGTTTTGTCACTCTCTACCACCCTACAGCTTCTCCGAATTTTTCGAAAAATTCGAGCAGTTTCGAAAAAATTCGAGCACTTTTCGAGCGCCTCGTTTCGGGCAGATTCGAGCTCCCGCTGACACTACACCACTTCGCTGAATTTTACGCACACTTTTAAATATTCGAGCAGTTTTTCGAGCACTAACGATAAATTCAAATTTTGCTGTACGGGAATTTTTTACACTTTTCACTGCTCGGATCGTCTCGAAAACACAATAAAACGTTTCAGCACCACCAATTTAACTAAAATGGAGTGTTTTCGGGGCCGAAAACGCTAATTTTTGCCCCAAATTTCCACACCCGGAATTCTAGCGCTACCGGGGGGGGGGCCCACGTACACACAACAGCACGATTTTTCACTTTTACAAAAAATCACCGATTTTCGGGTAAATAACACCGTCTAAAGGTAAAACGGGTGCTCTGAACTCGTTTTTAGCACTTTCCGAGCGATCCGAGGCCGTTTTACACACTTTTTTCCGAAACTCTGTCGGAGCGTGTTTACATCCGTCTTCACTCGACGGCTACTCGATGAACACTACAGGGATAACTGGCTTGTGGCCGCCAAGCGTTCATAGCGACGTGGCTTTTTGATCCTTCGATGTCGGCTCTTCCTATCATTGTGAAGCAAAATTCACCAAGCGTAGGATTGTTCACCCTTTCAAGGGAACGTGAGCTGGGTTTAGACCGTCGTGAGACAGGTTAGTTTTACCCTACTGGTGTGTGCTTATAGTCGCTATCTTAACGGAATTCCTGTGCAGTACGAGAGGAACCACAGGTACGGACCACTGGCTCAATACTAGTCCGACCGGACTTTGGTATGACGCTACGTCCGCTGGATTATGCCTGAACGCCTCTAAGGTCGTAGCCAATCCGAGCTGATAGCGCTTCTCAAACCCATTAGGTGTTCGGAAGCTAGCGGGCCTAACAACCCTCTGAGATCCGTTGGAGTCTGCGTCTGCAGCCCGGCGTCTCATCCCGCTATACCTAGGCCGCAACGAGTGGAGTTCGCTGCACGTGTTAGTACCGTAACTGGGAACGCCGTTGGCTTGAGCTCTGCCCAACGTGGATATACCTAGTTTCGACACCTATCAACCGCCCGCAAACGACGGGACTTCAGGCTGGGAGCTGCGAGTTGTAGAGATGCGTTCGCATCGATCCTCTCAGGCGACCCATGCTTGGTGGTTTGTCCGTGTGCCCCTTCCTCGATGTGCGCAAGCTCGTCTTGGTCTGGGGACCACGTCGACACAGGGGATACTTTTGTGAGAGCAAGAGTGTACTTAGTTGAGTGTAGCAAGGGATCGCGTGCCCCTTCCTCGATGGCGCAACGAACCATCTTGGTCTGGGGACCGTGGTGCCGTGCTCTGGTGAAGCTTGGTGCGTGCTCTTTCCTTGTCAGACGAGTGACTTGACTTGGTCTGGAGACCGTTCCTTTACACTAGTGGACAAGAGCTGGCTACTTCCGTGTCAGACGAGTGACTTGACACGGTATGGAGCGGAACACGTAACACTAGTGAGCTTGTCGGCGTGCCTCGTTCTCGACTTGATTGTCTTGATGTGAGAAACGTGCCGACCAAACCAGTAAGCTTACACACCTGCTCGTTACAAGTTGTATAAGTTAATCCGTTTGGGCCGGTTGCCTTGCACATGATGGTGTTGTTGACCATGTTCGGTTAACACGTCGTGTGTCGAGGTGGCCGGCCTTGGTAGTAGGATGTCTTGTGCATGTGACGTGTTGACCTGGTTTGGTCGATGTGTCGTCGTGTACGAGATGACCTACTTACCCGTCAGTTGTCCAAGTTGTATCATGTGTTGACTTAGTTGACGTGTCATGTGCATGGATGATTGGCGTACGGGTCATGTATGGTGGACTTGCTTCAGTTGAAGGGATGTACTAGTACAGTTATATTAATTGTTTATTTCACGATCTGGTCTTTTGGCTGGATCGCGAAAAAAACGCTAAGTCCCAAATCTTGAACTCGAGAGGAGAGCGCTGATGACAACCTTTTGGACTGGAGCTCCCTAGAATTCGGCTTTTTCCTACTTTAAAGGGATGCACTGTTGTATGTATTGTTTATTCACGATCTGGTCGTTGGATTGGATCGTGAAAAAAAAACGCTAAGTCCCAGATCCTGAACTCGACAGGAAAGCGCTGATGGCAAACATTTTGACTGGAAGTCCCTAGAAAACGGCTTTTTCCTTATTGGCATTATGTGGCACGTTTATTGTGGCTAGAACATTAATTATCCCCCAAATGGCACCAACGCTTGGCGAAAGTCTCGAAATACTCCTATCCCGACGCACCAGCAACCGCAACACGATGCAAAATAAATTGCACGAGCTGCTGATACTTGTACCATGCACGGTACACGGTACCAAAATATACCCCTGAAGGTGTGCAATTTGGTGCTATCCTAGGAAATTTGTTTGGGCAAGCCTAGCTACGCGTGTCGCACGTTGCATGGTCGTCGATCAGAGGTATGCAAAAGCACCTATCTAGGGGAATTACTTTATGTTCTAGTAGCAAGTTCGATTTTCCGGTCCAGCACGGCAGTAATCCTGCATGCATACACTCCATGTACCAAAAATGTATCAACCTAGGCGTTGCTCAGTAGCTTTTGGCGGCACATGTAAAAAGTATTCGAGTTCAGATTCTTGGAACTTTGCGTATTGTTCAAAACTAATAACGAAAACTTAATTATAAATGGGTAAAAGGCTAGGCGTTTCTCAGTAGCTTTTTTGCGCCACGTGGCAAAAGTATTCGAGTTCAGATTTCTGGGACTTAGCGTATTTTTCAAAATTGATTATGCAAATTGAAGTACAAATGGGGCATTAGCTAGGCGTTGCCCAGTAGCTTTTGGCGCCACATGGATGAAGTAGTCGAGTTCAAATTTCTGGGACGTAGCGTAGTTTTCAATCATAATAAACCGAATCAAACATAAAAATCATGAAACTTACACCACGTCCCTAGGTTATGCACAAAACGTAACGATAAAGTGCCGGCCAGGTTAGAGGTGCACCAAAATTGTGTACCGATTAGGAAAAGTACTCTATGTTCCTATGACTTGGGTGAAAAGTGTTGATTAACTGCTGGTTAGGATAGACAGTTGCTTATCGTACACATCGCAAACGAACACCCCTTAGTGAGCAGTAGCAGAAGTCGATGGAACAAAGCGAATGCATTACAAACTGATCAAGTAAAATAAGGAACGCTACGTACTAGGACTTCTTTCCAAGAATGGTGTCCGCGACGGGAGGGCAAGCGTCCTTCCCAGGTTTCCCTAGTAAACCTTGTATGGTAAACATACCCAAGCGTGTCCGTAAGCACGCAACGATAGTCACGAACGAGCACATACCTAGGGAAAGTACTCTACGTACTAGGACTTCTGTCCAAGAATGGTGTCCGCGACGGTCGGGCACTGTGACGCAATTACCAAATCCTAGAATCGTACAAGCAGTGTGTACAAACATAAACATTAACGCGTTCGCTCGGGCTGCGCCGTCCGTGTTGAACACAAATGTGGGTGATTATATGAGTGGATAGACAAAAACATGCGTGGCGAAGACAGTTTTCTGCACGATGTGCACATAGCTCATTTCGTCGTCCCGGGCTAATGGAAAAACACAAAAATATCGAGTATCTTTCTAGGTTTCTGTTATAAAAGGACAGGCCAAAAGGTGACCGGTTGAGATAAGCATTTTAAGCATACAAGCACTTTAATGCAACTTTTGATACAAAAACTAGGTACGTACACGTAGATTGTATCAACATGGACATCCATGATCGGGTACGCCCGGGCTGCGCCCTCCATGTTGTACTTTCCCTGATTGGTACACAATTTTGGTGCAAGTGTACCAACATGGACATCTATGAACGCGTACGCTCGAGATGCACCCTTCGTCTTGTACTTTCCCTGATCGGTACACAGTTTTGGTGCACGGCTATCCCGACCGGCAACTTGTACCTTTATCGACATCCATGAACACAAAGTGCGCGGAACAAAAATTGCTCGGTCAGACCTACAAAGTGCTATATCTCGAATACTAAACGTCGCAGATGGGTGTCGTAGAACAATTTTAAATTCGTCTAATGATTCTACATCCGATTCTGGATAGTGGTTTTTCGACCACTTTTCAACATTTTGTGACACCCCGAACCTAGGGGCAGCTCCCTAGCTTTTTTCAAAAATGTGCACCGAACGGGCCAGAGAGCTCGAGTAGTCGAAAATTTTTTTTTTGCTAAAACCCCTCAAAACGTGTCAGGAACGCACCCTAGATTATGAAAAGTGCAACCAGAATGTCAATCGACAACATGCCCGGGGGTACAAATTTGCTCTACGCGTCCCTAGGTAGGGTACTTTTTCATACAAACATCAAAGTGTACGGTGCACAAAGTGCGCGGAACAAAAATTGCTCGGTCAGACCTAGGACGGGCCATAACTCGAATACTAAACGTCGCAGATGGGTGTCGTAGAACAATTTTAAGTTCGTCTAATGATTCTACATCCGATTCTGGATAGTGGTTTTTCGACCACTTTTCAACATTTTGTGACACCCCGAACCTAGGGGCAGCTCCCTAGCTTTTTTCAAAAATGTGCACCGAACGGGCCAGAGAGCTCGAGTAGTCGAAAATTTTTTTTTTTGCTAAAACCCCTCAAAACGTGTCAGGAACGCACCCTAGATGATGAAAAGTGCAACCAGAATGTCAATCGACAACATGCCCGGGGGTACAAATTTGCTATACGCGTCCCTAGGTAGGGTACTTTTTCATACAAACATCAACGTGTACGGTGCACAAAGTGCGCGGAACAAAAATTGCTCGGTCAGACCTGGTACGGGCCATAACTCGAATACTAAACGTCGCAGATGGGTGTCGTAGAACAATTTTAAATTCGTCTTATGATTCTACATCCGATTCTGGATAGTGGTTTTTCGACCACTTTTCAACATTTTGTGACACCCCGAACCTAGGGGCAGCTCCCTAGCTTTTTTCAAAAATGTGCACCGAACGGGCCAGAGAGCTCGAGTAGTCGAAAATTTTTTTTTTTGCTAAAACCCCTCAAAACGTGTCAGGAACGCACCCTAGATGATGAAAAGTGCAACCAGAATGTCAATCGACAACATGCCCGGGGGTACAAATTTGCTATACGCGTCCCTAGGTAGGGTACTTTTTCATACAAACATCAACGTGTACGGTGCACAAAGTGCGCGGAACAAAAATTGCTCGGTCAGACCTAGGACGGGCCATAACTCGAATACTAAACGTCGCAGATGGGTGTCGTAGAACAATTTTAAGTTCGTCTAATGATTCTACATCCGATTCTGGATAGTGGTTTTTCGACCACTTTTCAACATTTTGTGACACCCCGAACCTAGGGGCAGCTCCCTAGCTTTTTTCAAAAATGTGCACCGAACGGGCCAGAGAGCTCGAGTAGTCGAAAATTTTTTTTTTGCTAAAACCCCTCAAAACGTGTCAGGAACGCACCCTAGATGATGAAAAGTGCAACCAGAATGTCAATCGACAACATGCCCGGGGGTACAAATTTGCTATACGCGTCCCTAGGTAGGGTACTTTTTCATACAAACATCAACGTGTACGGTGCACAAAGTGCGCGGAACAAAAATTGCTCGGTCAGACCTAGGACGGGCCATAACTCGAATACTAAACGTCGCAGATGGGTGTCGTAGAACAATTTTAAGTTCGTCTAATGATTCTACATCCGATTCTGGATAGTGGTTTTTCGACCACTTTTCAACATTTTGTGACACCCCTAACCTAGGGGCAGCTCCCTAGCTTTTTTCAAAAATGTGCACCGAACGGGCCAGAGAGCTCGAGTAGTCGAAAATTTTTTTTTTGCTAAAACCCCTCAAAACGTGTCAGGAACGCACCCTAGATGATGAAAAGTGCAACCAGAATGTCAATCGACAACATGCCCGGGGGTACAAATTTGCTCTACGCGTCCCTAGGTAGGGTACTTTTTCATACAAACATCAAAGTGTACGGTGCACAAAGTGCGCGGAACAAAAATTGCTCGGTCAGACCTGGTACGGGCCATAACTCGAATACTAAACGTCGCAGATGGGTGTCGTAGAACAATTTTAAGTTCGTCTAACGATTCTACATCCGATTCTGGATAGTGGTTTTTCGACCACTTTTCAACATTTTGTGACACCCCGAACCTAGGGGCAGCTCCCTAGCTTTTTTCAAAAATGTGCACCGAACGGGCCAGAGAGCTCGAGTAGTCGAAATTTTTTTTTTTGCTAAAACCCCTCAAAACGTGTAGAAAACTGATTTTAGATGATAAAAAGTGCAACCGAACGTCAAACGACAACTTTGTTGGGGGTACCCTTTTTACTCTACGGGCCACTAGCTTAGGCGCGCCAACAGCGCTTTCCTCTCGGGTTCCCATTTTTTGCCCTCCTGGGATTATGATCATTTACTCATTGCCTACTATAGGGAAGGTACCTTGCTTCGAGGTCAAAAATGAAGATTTCACCAAATCGTAGTTTTAACCTCTATTTAGTCGTAGGAGCATGGTTTGCAGTGTCCGTGGGTCATATAAGCCCCCGTTTGGGTCATACGTCCCCTCCCCGATGAAAATCGTCATATGACTATAGGCCGAACTTATGAAGCAAAAGTGGTGTCTGGTGGGTTCTGCCGATGATCTTAACCTATGATTTTGAGTTTCCACTCTTTCAAAACGTTTCCTGGAGCAGTACATCACGGGTCTACGGACCCAAAGACTTCGTTGCGATGGTTTCAAGCATAAAAGTTGTAACAGTTAAGGGTTTTTAATACGCGTATATTAAATCATTGCTTGAAACTAAGCTTCGTTGTCTTTAAACTCTGCAAGACCAATCGAACTTCTTAGGGAAACTCGAAGCATTCACGCTAAGCTGGTGGTGCAGGGCACATAGCGTGATGAAACCGGGTTTCCCTACCAAATGTGGCATATTTTTTCCCTGAGAGCGAAGCTCAGACCCACGTAGGGGAGAGCGAAGTGGAACTTAAATGTTCAATGCAGCAAATGTTCGCCATGCGGATAAACAAGTTGGAATAGTTCAATGTAGTGTAATGCAAACACGAATCGCAAATAACGATACGGGACCCAGAAGCAATTCTGCGGATCCCTCGGGGAGTGGTGAGTTGATATAAATTAGAGGTGAAAGTCCAAGTTGTTCAGGCTCCGGCTCGGCAGCCGATACGAGGTTCCTGTTGAGCTTGTTTGTAC
>NW_026902626.1:92500-107500 GCF_943734735.2 Anopheles gambiae | reverse complement strand
CGGTACTTGGCCCAACGTTATGGAACCTCATGTACGACGGAGTCCTACGAGTTGCAATGGTGGAAGGTGCACGGATTATCGGCTATGCAGACGATATAGTACTGTTGGTGGAAGCTAATTGTGTTGATGATATTGAAATTCTCGTTTCCAGTCAGATTCGCATCATCGACAGATGGATGATCGACAACGGATTAAAGATAGCCCCGACCAAGACCGAGTTTATTATGGTCAGTTCCCATCAGAGGATACAGCACGGGGCTATCAGGGTAGGTGATCACGTAGTACATTCGTCGCGCAGCTTAAAGTATTTGGGGATGGTCTTAGATGACCGCCTCGAGTACACTTCACACATCAGGTATGCGGTGGAGAGAGCGACGAAGCTATGGACCACCTTGGTAAGGATGGTGCCTAATAAGGCAGGTCCGAGTAGTAATGCTAGGCGAGCAATTGCTCTTACTGTTGTGGCGAAGGTCCGGTATGCCTCGCCCATTTGGTGTCATACCCTTAGATTTGCTAACCGTAGACAATGGCTACGTCGGTTTTACCGGCCAGTAGTCCAGCGAGTTATCTCTTCTTTCAGGACAACTTCTCACGATGCAGTCTGCGTGCTTGCGGGAATGATCCCGCTGCATCTCCTCCTGGACGAGGACTCCAGGACTTTTCATCGGAGACGAGCAGAGAACATCGCCGGATCGGTTGCACGTAACATGGAACGTGTCACAACTATGGAACGATGGCAACGAGAATGGGATGAGAGTGTTCACGGTCGGTGGACACACCGTCTCATACCCGACGTCAACAGATGGATAAGTAGAAGATTTGGTGGTGTAGATTTCTTTCTTTCTCAGTTTCTTTCCAGCCATGGCTTCTACGCCTACCAGCTTCACCGGATGCAGTTAACGGGTTCGCCGCTATGCGATGCGTGCGAGGAACCCGAGGACGCCGAACACACGATATTCCATTGTGTACGTCATCGTGAACTGATCATCAGACTTCAGCATCAAGTCGACGAGGAGTTAACGCCGGAGAACATCATCGAAGTTATGTCTGCTAACAGATATAACTGGAGCATGGTTCATCAAGCGGTACGGACGATTATGAGTCGACAACAACATCGAAGACACGTCATCGAACGAGGCGAACGACGTGCTTTGCTCGCCAACATCCAGTTGGCCTTGCAGAGCAGCGACAGTGACGACGAGTAACGACAAGGATTCATCGTAGTTCATCGTAGCTTCATCGCCGAGGGCTAGACAGTGGCTAATCACCACTGTTGGAAGCCATTCGTTGCCTGGGATGATGGACATCCACCGCCCGAGTGACGTCGATACCCTAACGGGTGATCCACTCGGGGCCGGTTGAAGGCACGGAGGGGTTTTAGTGAGTAAGAATCTCACACTACCGGGGTTGATCACCCAGGTGTCTTATGCAAGATTTCCCCTTCGATAACAAAAAAAAAAAAAAAAAAAAAAAAAAGGTAGCCAAATGCCTCGTCATCTAATTAGTGACGCGCATGAATGGATTAACGAGATTCCCTCTGTCCCTATCTACTATCTAGCGAAACCACAGCCAAGGGAACGGGCTTGGATGCACTAGCGGGGAAAGAAGACCCTGTTGAGCTTGACTCTAGTCTGGCATTGTAAGGCGATATAGGAGGTGCAGCATAGGTGGGAGGGCTTCCTCGTGGAGCTCGCCTCTGAGATACCACCACTCTTACTGTTGCCTTACTTACATGATTGGGTGGAACAAGCGCGGGCCCCAGGTCCGGATCGTGCGCGCACCTCCTCCGGGGGGCTGTGGCGGCGGTTCGCCTGCGCGCGCCCAATGCGCCGTGTTTCTCGCTCAGCGTCCAGTGTGTCGCTGGGTGGTGCCGCCGGGGAGACTGCATCGTAGCATCGTCGTGTGTAGCGTGTTACCCGCTTGTCCGACCGTGAGCCGTGGCCCGCAAGGGTACAAGCTTGCGTACGTCGGTGCATTCGTGGTGCACTGCTTCTGCGCGGTCGATCGTTTATGATGTCACGTTTGCCCCCGGTTCCGCGCGCCGCCCGGCTCGAAGACTCCTGGACAGGTCCTTTCGGTCCACGTCATGGACAGTGCCAGGTGCGGAGTTTGACTGGGGCGGTACATCTCCAAAACGATAATGGAGGTGTCCAAAGGTCAGCTCAGTGTGGACAGAAACCACACGCTGAGCATAAGGACAAAAGCTGGCTTGATCCCAACGTTCAGTACACTTCGGGACAGCGAAAGCTTGGCCTTACGATCCTTTTGGTTATAACGAGTTTTTAGCAAGAGGTGTCAGAAAAGTTACCACAGGGATAACTGGCTTTTTTTTTTTTTTTTTTAAACGGGTTTTTATTTTGTTTCAAAATTAAACCCTCCCGCTCCCCTACATTTTACCCGCGAGGGCTTACCCTGCAGGGGGTTTCATGGCTTAATGGCCAACCTTTTGTCCGTGCGAAAAGCACCTTCCATGTTTTATTTCTATTTCTAAATTCAACCGAAAAATTCACTCATTCCCCTAAATAGGGCGCTTTTTCACGCTCGATGCGTCGCTGTTTTTACGTGCATACCACGCCTAGCGGGAGGCAACTTCTGCCTCGACCACGGCGGCTTCTTCCGCGGCGTTCAGGCCACCGTCCGTGGCCTCGTTTTCCTCGTCGATTGCGCGGTTGCGCATACCAGATGGTCCTGCTGCAAAATCCGCGCGTTCTCGGCCGTCATCGTCATTGTTTATCGCCTGGCCGGACATCCCGAGAAGACGACGGTTTCGTCTCCTCTCCCTGAACCGCGCTTGACGCTCACGAAGCGCTGCACGTCGCTGAGCGGTCCGTGGTGAAGCTGGTGGGGTTGGGGGAAGTCCAGCTCGACGTTCTTCCCGCCGGCGTGCTGTTGCTGCTCGCCGGTTGGCGTTGCGTCGCTCGTTACGGGCCCGCCGCACTTCCGCGCGTTGGGCCTCCAGCTCTGCTGCGTCTTCGTCCTGACGCTCGATGACGTTAACAGCCAATGCTGCCCGCTCCTCGTCCCACGCTCGCTGCAGTTGGGCCGTTATTCGCTTCGCGGCTTCGCAGATACGACTCCAGCTATCGGCGTCGCGCAACAAGTGCCGCTGGAGGGTGTCCGGACAGACAGGGTCCGGACCTCCCTCGCCGAGTAGCTCCTGTCGAACTGCCGCAAAGCGTGGGCACTCGAAGAAGGCGTGCTCCGCCGTCTCTGGGACGCCGACGCACAACTGGCAGTCTGGGGACGACGTGAATCCATTGTGGCACAAGTAGTCGCGGAAAAATCCGTGTCCGGACAAAACCTGTGCCAGATGGAAAGTCATATCTCCATGTTTCCTAGACTGCCAGTCGCCGACCGATGGAATTACACGGTGCGTCCACCGCGTGTGCCGGCTAGCATCCTGTTGCAGTGCGTCGGCATCCCATTCCTCCTGCCAGCAGTCGATGGTGTTCTGCCGCTCCGTCGCCCGGATGTCCTCCCTCGTTGCAGCACGGTCTGGAGCAAGGAGTTGTTGGTGAACCCGAGCATCCTCGTTGATGAGGTGGCATATCGGTACGAGTCCAGCGAGTAGGGTGGCCGTCTCATACCTGACGGTACGGAATGCCCGTGCCACCCTGATGGCTGCTTTTCGCTGAACTCGTTGCAGCATCCGTCGGCACTCTCGCACCTGAGTTGCCTCAGCCCAGACGGGAGCAGCATACCGCAACACCGATTCTGCCACATACGCCAGCAGCCTTGACTTGGCCGTCCTGGGGCCGCTGTGATTCTGCATGAGGCGCGTTACAGCTGCCACCACACGCGACGCCTTTTCGGAGACTTTCGTGACGTGATCTCGCCATTTCAGGTGATCTTGGAGCTGCACGCCCAAGTACCTGATGCTCCTAGACGACTTGATTTCCACGTCACCGACGCGAAATGTCACCTGCGGCGGAGTCTTCTTGCTTGAGATCAGGACGGCTTCAGTCTTGGCTGGGGCCAGCTCCAGACCGTGCTGTTGCATCCAACGTTGGACCTGGTCAACGGCCTCCTCTGCTCTCGCGCGAACCTCGTCCGTGGTGGTAGCAGGTACCAACAGCGCCAGATCGTCCGCGTATCCGATGACTTCGACGTCGGGAGGTAGCGGCACATCCAGCACCCCGTCATACATGATGTTCCACAGAGTTGGGCCCAGGATGGACCCCTGTGGAACACCGGCGGTTACATGCCGTACGACGGGGCCTTCGCTCGTGTCAAAGTACAGCACACGATCCTCGAAGTAGCTTCGAAGCATCCGTTGGAGGCCGACGGGAACACCTTTTGCCTGAAGGGCGCTGGCAATGGATTGCCAGTTGGCCGTGTTGAAGGCGTTCTTCACGTCCAACGCCACCACAAGCAAGAAACGGTTATCCCGGCCATTCGTTCGCCGGAACGACATGGCGGTACGGCCGGCCTCAACAACCCGCTGGATGGCGCTCACTGTCGACCGCCCTCGACGAAATCCGAACTGCCGGTCCGACAGTCGGGGTGAAGACGGCTCCTCGAGGTGTTCATTGAGGCGATTCAGGATGAGGCGCTCAAGTACCTTCCCCAGTGCGTCGAGCATGCAGAGGGGTCGGTACGAGCTGCTCTCTCCCGGAGGCTTCCCCTGCTTCGGCAGCAACACCAGTCGTTGCCTCTTCCACTGCGCCGGAAACGAAGCGCGGTTGAGGCAATCCTGGTACAGGACCCGGAAGACCTCCGGGAACAACATGATGGCCGTCTTCACTGCCGCATTCGGGATGCCATCGAGCCCTGGTGCTTTGCGATTTGCCATCTGGCTCGTGATGAGCAGCAGCTCGTCGTCCGTTACCGGTGCAATTCCCGCCGTTGTTGTTGCTCCCTCGACGCTTCCAACGTTGCTCAGCTGCGACCAGTCGCAGGGCGGATGCTCAGGGAAGAGGTCGGATACAATACGTTCGAGGACGCCCCGGTCCGCTTCTGAAGGCGTCCGACTGCCCCGGAGCCGGGACATGACGACCCGATATCCTGCCCCGAACGCATTCTCTTCTGCAATTTCGATCAGCTCCTGGAACAAGTTCCGCTTGCTAGCTCGAATTGCTCGGCTGAGCTCCGCCCTTGCTGTCCTGTGCTCAGCTGCTGCTATGCTGCGCTCCTCCAAATCAGCCGTCCGCAGCATCCGGTCACGGGCAACCTCGCAGTTGTTCCTCAGGCGAGCCAGGAGGGGAGACCACCAAAATGTGTTACGGTGCGGGTCTTGGTGCACTCGGGTAACCCGTTGCATCGTCTCGTCGCAGGCCTTCAACATGGCTGCGATCATACCCTCCTGGGTCGATGCGCGTTGGACAAAGTCCGCAGCGAACAGCGCCTCGAGGAATGAGGAAGGAGAAAACTGCGAGGTTTTCCATCGGCGGCCAGCGTGACGCACACGCCTCTGGCTTGAGGAATCACCCTGCCGCGATGACGGTTGCCGCTGATGTTGCTGCTGCTGCTGTTGCGATGGCTGCTGTTGCTGCTGCTGCTGCTGAAGTGACTGCTGCTGCTGCGCAGAGGACTGTTGCGCTGGCTGCTGCTGGTCCTGCAGCTGCTCGGGCGATGCTGGTGTTCCTCCCACGGTGTAGAGAACATAGCGGTGGTCTGACGCGGTGTATCTTGTGCTAACAACCCAGGTGTCAGGGCGAGCGATCGACGGGCTCGCGAATGCCACATCCACTATACTCGGGAGAGCCACCCCGTTGCCATCAAACGTGTATTCCCGACCTTGATTAATCACGATTAGGCCAAGCTGCTCCACCATTCCGTGCAGCTCTTCCCCGCGGTCGCAAGTCCTCGGGCTGCCCCACTCCTCATGTCTGGCGTTAAAATCGCCGGCGACGACGACTTGAGGGTGGGAGAAGCCTTCGAGTTCTATTGCTTCCAAGAAGCGCTCGAACTCTGCGAGGTTAAGGCTTGGTGGAGCATAGCAGCTGATGAAAACCACTCCGCCGATCTGCGCTGCAACCAACCCCTGAGCTTCACTGCACCACACCCGCTGTATTGGTAGCTCACCGACAGCTACCACCGCTACCGCCTTGCAGCTGCTGAATGCCCACCGGCCGTTGTTTTCAGGTGGGCGCAGAACATCAGAGAGAATGAGCACGTCTGCTTTCTCCTCTCTGGCAGCTTGCAGCACCAGGTTCTGGGCATCACGGCCATGGCCCAGGTTCGCCTGCAGAACTTTCAGGGCCGGGAACATCGTTGGGCCGAACGAGCACATTCGCTGTGGCCTATGTGGTGAGCGCCACCGCACAGTGCGCACTTTGCCTCATTCTGGCAGGATCGTGCTTTGTGTCCGGTAAGCCCACAGCGGATGCACAGATTCTGCCGATCTGCGGTGGAACGGCAGTTCGAGGCGATGTGGCCCATCTCCAGACAGCGGAAACAGCGCTGTCGCTCTGGAGGCGTTGGTGGGGCTGCTCGAACCTTGCTCACACAGTCGCACAGGAACAGTTTAAGTCCTTCCAACTGCCGAGCCGACTTCACAGGTAGCCGGATGCGTGCTCGCTTCGAACCATCCGGTAGTTCCCAAATGCTGGCAGAAACAACTCCAGCACTTGCGCCAATCTTATCATCGAGGGCAGCAATGATATCTTCCTCCGTAGCAAGGGGATCGATATCGACTACCAGCAGCTCACCCATTTCTGTGACAAGCCGACTGATGCCTGCGTCGCCGATGATTTTGCGGACGCCTTCCAGCATAAGCGGAGCGTTTGCCGTCTTGCTCAGCTCCATACGTAGCAGCCTAGCATGAGTTCGGCGGCCCTGCTTAATATGCCCTTTCATTTCGCTGTGAGCCGCGTCCAGACGAATGGCTTTGCGCACCTTCTCGTAGATGCCATCCCAGGTTTCGCCTTCACTGGGAGACACCTCGATGATGTCGGGCCTCGGCTTTCGCTTACGATGTTGCTGATGTTGCTGCTGCATACGCTCCTGCTGCTGCTGCTGCGAGCCGGCGACCGCCTGTCGCTGTGGCTGACGCTGCTGCTGCTGCTGTTGATGCTGTCGCTGTGGCTGACGCTGCTGCTGCTGCTGCTGCGAGCCAGCGGCCGCCTGTCGCTGTGGCTGGCGCTGCTGTTGCTGCTGCTGCTGCTGATGTTGTTGCTGCTGGGTACGTGGCTTGCCGCGGTATCTGCGCCGTACGACCTCGCTGTAGGTCAGTTCCGGCACAGCGTCTTCGCGGACGGCTGTCGATGCCTCGCTGTGCGGCGGCATGACTACGCGCGACGTCGACGCGCGGGGCTGCTCCTGCTCGTGCTGATTCCGCTGCTGTTGTTGTTGCTGCTGCTGCTGTTGCGCAGAGGATCGGCGCGGCAACGGAGTTGGTGGTTGACGCGGACTAGATGACGGTTGTCCGCCGCCAACCTTTGCCGCCAACAGAGAGTTGAGCACATCTCGGTCGCGTTGATGTGCGGCGGCTAACTTCTCCATCTGCGCCTCGAGCTTCTCCTCACGGCGCTTTGCCTCCTCCTTTTCCTCCTGCAGCAACAGGGATAACTGGCTTGTGGCCGCCAAGCGTTCATAGCGACGTGGCTTTTTGATCCTTCGATGTCGGCTCTTCCTATCATTGTGAAGCAAAATTCACCAAGCGTAGGATTGTTCACCCTTTCAAGGGAACGTGAGCTGGGTTTAGACCGTCGTGAGACAGGTTAGTTTTACCCTACTGGTGTGTGCTTATAGTCGCTATCTTAACGGAATTCCTGTGCAGTACGAGAGGAACCACAGGTACGGACCACTGGCTCAATACTAGTCCGACCGGACTTTGGTATGACGCTACGTCCGCTGGATTATGCCTGAACGCCTCTAAGGTCGTAGCCAATCCGAGCTGATAGCGCTTCTCAAACCCATTAGGTGTTCGGAAGCTAGCGGGCCTAACAACCCTCTGAGATCCGTTGGAGTCTGCGTCTGCAGCCCGGCGTCTCATCCCGCTATACCTAGGCCGCAACGAGTGGAGTTCGCTGCACGTGTTAGTACCGTAACTGGGAACGCCGTTGGCTTGAGCTCTGCCCAACGTGGATATACCTAGTTTCGACACCTATCAACCGCCCGCAAACGACGGGACTTCAGGCTGGGAGCTGCGAGTTGTAGAGATGCGTTCGCATCGATCCTCTCAGGCGACCCATGCTTGGTGGTTTGTCCGTGTGCCCCTTCCTCGATGTGCGCAAGCTCGTCTTGGTCTGGGGACCACGTCGACACAGGGGATACTTTTGTGAGAGCAAGAGTGTACTTAGTTGAGTGTAGCAAGGGATCGCGTGCCCCTTCCTCGATGGCGCAACGAACCATCTTGGTCTGGGGACCGTGGTGCCGTGCTCTGGTGAAGCTTGGTGCGTGCTCTTTCCTTGTCAGACGAGTGACTTGACTTGGTCTGGAGACCGTTCCTTTACACTAGTGGACAAGAGCTGGCTACTTCCGTGTCAGACGAGTGACTTGACACGGTATGGAGCGGAACACGTAACACTAGTGAGCTTGTCGGCGTGCCTCGTTCTCGACTTGATTGTCTTGATGTGAGAAACGTGCCGACCAAACCAGTAAGCTTACACACCTGCTCGTTACAAGTTGTATAAGTTAATCCGTTTGGGCCGGTTGCCTTGCACATGATGGTGTTGTTGACCATGTTCGGTTAACACGTCGTGTGTCGAGGTGGCCGGCCTTGGTAGTAGGATGTCTTGTGCATGTGACGTGTTGACCTGGTTTGGTCGATGTGTCGTCGTGTACGAGATGACCTACTTACCCGTCAGTTGTCCAAGTTGTATCATGTGTTGACTTAGTTGACGTGTCATGTGCATGGATGATTGGCGTACGGGTCATGTATGGTGCACTTGCTTCAGTTGAAGGGATGTACTAGTACAGTTATATTAATTGTTTATTTCACGATCTGGTCTTTTGGCTGGATCGCGAAAAAAACGCTAAGTCCCAAATCTTGAACTCGAGAGGAGAGCGCTGATGACAACCTTTTGGACTGGAGCTCCCTAGAATTCGGCTTTTTCCTACTTTAAAGGGATGCACTGTTGTATGTATTGTTTATTCACGATCTGGTCGTTGGATTGGATCGTGAAAAAAAAACGCTAAGTCCCAGATCCTGAACTCGACAGGAAAGCGCTGATGGCAAACATTTTGACTGGAAGTCCCTAGAAAACGGCTTTTTCCTTATTGGCATTATGTGGCACGTTTATTGTGGCTAGAACATTAATTATCCCCCAAATGGCACCAACGCTTGGCGAAAGTCTCGAAATACTCCTATCCCGACGCACCAGCAACCGCAACACGATGCAAAATAAATTGCACGAGCTGCTGATACTTGTACCATGCACGGTACACGGTACCAAAATATACCCCTGAAGGTGTGCAATTTGGTGCTATCCTAGGAAATTTGTTTGGGCAAGCCTAGCTACGCGTGTCGCACGTTGCATGGTCGTCGATCAGAGGTATGCAAAAGCACCTATCTAGGGGAATTACTTTATGTTCTAGTAGCAAGTTCGATTTTCCGGTCCAGCACGGCAGTAATCCTGCATGCATACACTCCATGTACCAAAAATGTATCAACCTAGGCGTTGCTCAGTAGCTTTTAGCGGCACATGTAAAAAGTATTCGAGTTCAGATTCTTGGAACTTTGCGTATTGTTCAAAACTAATAACGAAAACTAAATTATAAATGGGTAAAAGGCTAGGCGTTTCTCAGTAGCTTTTTTGCGCCACGTGGCAAAAGTATTCGAGTTCAGATTTCTGGGACTTAGCGTATTTTTCAAAATTGATTATGCAAATTGAAGTACAAATGGGGCATTAGCTAGGCGTTGCCCAGTAGCTTTTGGCGCCACATGGATGAAGTAGTCGAGTTCAAATTTCTGGGACGTAGCGTAGTTTTCAATCATAATAAACCGAATCAAACATAAAAATCATGAAACTTACACCACGTCCCTAGGTTATGCACAAAACGTAACGATAAAGTGCCGGCCAGGTTAGAGGTGCACCAAAATTGTGTACCGATTAGGAAAAGTACTCTATGTTCCTATGACTTGGGTGAAAAGTGTTGATTAACTGCTGGTTAGGATAGACAGTTGCTTATCGTACACATCGCAAACGAACACCCCTTAGTGAGCAGTAGCAGAAGTCGATGGAACAAAGCGAATGCATTACAAACTGATCAAGTAAAATAAGGAACGCTACGTACTAGGACTTCTTTCCAAGAATGGTGTCCGCGACGGGAGGGCAAGCGTCCTTCCCAGGTTTCCCTAGTAAACCTTGTATGGTAAACATACCCAAGCGTGTCCGTAAGCACGCAACGATAGTCACGAACGAGCACATACCTAGGGAAAGTACTCTACGTACTAGGACTTCTGTCCAAGAATGGTGTCCGCGACGGTCGGGCACTGTGACGCAATTACCAAATCCTAGAATCGTACAAGCAGTGTGTACAAACATAAACATTAACGCGTTCGCTCGGGCTGCGCCGTCCGTGTTGAACACAAATGTGGGTGATTATATGAGTGGATAGACAAAAACATGCGTGGCGAAGACAGTTTTCTGCACGATGTGCACATAGCTCATTTCGTCGTCCCGGGCTAATGGAAAAACACAAAAATATCGAGTATCTTTCTAGGTTTCTGTTATAAAAGGACAGGCCAAAAGGTGACCGGTTGAGATAAGCATTTTAAGCATACAAGCACTTTAATGCAACTTTTGATACAAAATCTAGGTACGTACACGTAGATTGTATCAACATGGACATCCATGATCGGGTACGCCCGGGCTGCGCCCTCCATGTTGTACTTTCCCTGATTGGTACACAATTTTGGTGCAAGTGTACCAACATGGACATCTATGAACGCGTACGCTCGAGATGCACCCTTCGTCTTGTACTTTCCCTGATCGGTACACAGTTTTGGTGCACGGCTATCCCGACCGGCAACTTGTACCTTTATCGACATCCATGAACACAAAGTGCGCGGAACAAAAATTGCTCGGTCAGACCTACAAAGTGCTATATCTCGAATACTAAACGTCGCAGATGGGTGTCGTAGAACAATTTTAAATTCGTCTTATGATTCTACATCCGATTCTGGATAGTGGTTTTTCGACCACTTTTCAACATTTTGTGACACCCCGAACCTAGGGGCAGCTCCCTAGCTTTTTTCAAAAATGTGCACCGAACGGGCCAGAGAGCTCGAGTAGTCGAAAATTTTTTTTTTTGCTAAAACCCCTCAAAACGTGTCAGGAACGCACCCTAGATGATGAAAAGTGCAACCAGAATGTCAATCGACAACATGCCCGGGGGTACAAATTTGCTCTACGCGTCCCTAGGTAGGGTACTTTTTCATACAAACATCAAAGTGTACGGTGCACAAAGTGCGCGGAACAAAAATTGCTCGGTCAGACCTAGGACGGGCCATAACTCGAATACTAAACGTCGCAGATGGGTGTCGTAGAACAATTTTAAGTTCGTCTAATGATTCTACATCCGATTCTGGATAGTGGTTTTTCGACCACTTTTCAACATTTTGTGACACCCCGAACCTAGGGGCAGCTCCCTAGCTTTTTTCAAAAATGTGCACCGAACGGGCCAGAGAGCTCGAGTAGTCGAAAATTTTTTTTTTTGCTAAAACCCCTCAAAACGTGTCAGGAACGCACCCTAGATGATGAAAAGTGCAACCAGAATGTCAATCGACAACATGCCCGGGGGTACAAATTTGCTATACGCGTCCCTAGGTAGGGTACTTTTTCATACAAACATCAACGTGTACGGTGCACAAAGTGCGCGGAACAAAAATTGCTCGGTCAGACCTACAAAGTGTTATATATCTCGAATACTAAACGTCGCAGATGGGTGTCGTAGAACAATTTTAAATTCGTCTAATGATTCTACATCCGATTCTGGATAGTGGTTTTTCGACCACTTTTCAACATTTTGTGACACCCCGAACCTAGGGGCAGCTCCCTAGCTTTTTTCAAAAATGTGCACCGAACGGGCCAGAGAGCTCGAGTAGTCGAAAATTTTTTTTTTTGCTAAAACCCCTCAAAACGTGTCAGGAACGCACCCTAGATGATGAAAAGTGCAACCAGAATGTCAATCGACAACATGCCCGGGGGTACAAATTTGCTATACGCGTCCCTAGGTAGGGTACTTTTTCATACAAACATCAACGTGTACGGTGCACAAAGTGCGCGGAACAAAAATTGCTCGGTCAGACCTAGGACGGGCCATAACTCGAATACTAAACGTCGCAGATGGGTGTCGTAGAACAATTTTAAGTTCGTCTAATGATTTTTCATCCGATTCTGGATAGTGGTTTTTCGACCACTTTTCAACATTTTGTGACACCCCGAACCTAGGGGCAGCTCCCTAGCTTTTTTCAAAAATGTGCACCGAACGGGCCAGAGAGCTCGAGTAGTCGAAAATTTTTTTTTTGCTAAAACCCCTCAAAACGTGTCAAGAACGCACCCTAGATGATGAAAAGTGCAACCAGAATGTCAATCGACAACATGCCCGGGGGTACAAATTTGCTCTACGCGTCCCTAGGTAGGGTACTTTTTCATACAAACATCAACGTGTACGGTGCACAAAGTGCGCGGAACAAAAATTGCTCGGTCAGACCTAGGACGGGCCATAACTCGAATACTAAACGTCGCAGATGGGTGTCGTAGAACAATTTTAAGTTCGTCTAATGATTCTACATCCGATTCTGGATAGTGGTTTTTCGACCACTTTTCAACATTTTGTGACACCCCGAACCTAGGGGCAGCTCCCTAGCTTTTTTCAAAAATGTGCACCGAACGGGCCAGAGAGCTCGAGTAGTCGAAAATTTTTTTTTTGCTAAAACCCCTCAAAACGTGTCAGGAACGCACCCTAGATGATGAAAAGTGCAACCAGAATGTCAATCGACAACATGCCCGGGGGTACAAATTTGCTCTACGCGTCCCTAGGTAGGGTACTTTTTCATACAAACATCAAAGTGTACGGTGCACAAAGTGCGCGGAACAAAAATTGCTCGGTCAGACCTAGGACGGGCCATAACTCGAATACTAAACGTCGCAGATGGGTGTCGTAGAACAATTTTAAGTTCGTCTAATGATTCTACATCCGATTCTGGATAGTGGTTTTTCGACCACTTTTCAACATTTTGTGACACCCCGAACCTAGGGGCAGCTCCCTAGCTTTTTTCAAAAATGTGCACCGAACGGGCCAGAGAGCTCGAGTAGTCGAAAATTTTTTTTTTGCTAAAACCCCTCAAAACGTGTCAGGAACGCACCCTAGATGATGAAAAGTGCAACCAGAATGTCAATCGACAACATGCCCGGGGGTACAAATTTGCTCTACGCGTCCCTAGGTAGGGTACTTTTTCATACAAACATCAAAGTGTACGGTGCACAAAGTGCGCGGAACAAAAATTGCTCGGTCAGACCTGGTACGGGCCATAACTCGAATACTAAACGTCGCAGATGGGTGTCGTAGAACAATTTTAAGTTCGTCTAACGATTCTACATCCGATTCTGGATAGTGGTTTTTCGACCACTTTTCAACATTTTGTGACACCCCGAACCTAGGGGCAGCTCCCTAGCTTTTTTCAAAAATGTGCACCGAACGGGCCAGAGAGCTCGAGTAGTCGAAATTTTTTTTTTTGCTAAAACCCCTCAAAACGTGTAGAAAACTGATTTTAGATGATAAAAAGTGCAACCAGAACGTCAAACGACAACTTTGTTGGGGGTACCCTTTTTACTCTACGGGCCACTAGCTTAGGCGCGCCAACAGCGCTTTCCTCTCGGGTTCCCATTTTTTGCCCTCCTGGGATTATGATCATTTACTCATTGCCTACTATAGGGAAGGTACCTTGCTTCGAGGTCAAAAATGAAGATTTCACCAAATCGTAGTTTTAACCTCTATTTAGTCGTAGGAGCATGGTTTGCAGTGTCCGTGGGTCATATAAGCCCCCGTTTGGGTCATACGTCCCCTCCCCGATGAAAATCGTCATATGACTATAGGCCGAACTTATGAAGCAAAAGTGGTGTCTGGTGGGTTCTGCCGATGATCTTAACCTATGATTTTGAGTTTCCACCCTTTCAAAACGTTTCCTGGAGCAGTACATCACGGGTCTACGGACCCAAAGACTTCGTTGCGATGGTTTCAAGCATAAAAGTTGTAACAGCTAAGGGTTTTTAATACGCGTATATTAAATCATTGCTTGAAACTAAGCTTCGTTGTCTTTAAACTCTGCAAGACCAATCGAACTTCTTAGGGAAACTCGAAGGATTCACGCTAAGCCGGTGGTGCAGGGCACATAGCGTGATGAAACCGGGTTTCCCTACCAAATGTGGCATATTTTTTCCCTGAGAGCGAAGCTCAGACCCACGTAGGGGAGAGCGAAGTGGAACTTAAATGTTCAATGCAGCAAATGTTCGCCATGCGGATAAACAAGTTGGAATAGTTCAATGTAGTGTAATGCAAACACGAATCGCAAATAACGATACGGGACCCAGAAGCAATTCTGCGGATCCCTCGGGGAGTGGTGAGTTGATATAAATTAGAGGTGAAAATCCAAGTTGTTCGGGCTCCGGCTCGGCAGCCGATACGAGGTTCCTGTTGAGCTTGTTTGTACATCGCGCAGAGGCGCCGTTCGGTTCTAGCAATGATTCCCGCCACCATGTTCCATGCGTGCAGAGATCCGTTAGAGCTCGTTCAATGTGTCCCGCCGTGATTACGAAAAAGTCCAACAGTTGACTTAGTTGGGTGTGCGTCAAGTAATCGCGCAGAGATGCCGATCGGTGCCTAGCAATGTTTCCCGTCACAAGGTGGTATTGGCACCTGTGCAGAGTGGCCGTTAGCAATGTCTCCCGTATCACGGTGGTGTACCATCACTAGTGCAGAGTGACCGCTAGCAATGTCTCCCGTCACAAGGTGGTAGCCCAGAAGTGCAGAGAAGCCGCTGTAGCAAAGTCTCCCGTATCACGTTGGAGTTCTTCCACTAGTGCAGAGAGATCGCTGAACCGTTCAATGTGT
>NW_026902626.1:82500-85000 GCF_943734735.2 Anopheles gambiae | reverse complement strand
AGGCGTCAGTGAGAACGCTAGCTCCTTCTAAAATGATTGAGATCATGCATCTCGATGAAATTACCACCCCAGAGGAGGTTGCGGAGTCTGTCAAAGCACAGCTCAACATCGAGATCGAAATAGATCGTATCAAAATGAAGAAAGGCCGCGCGGCCGGTACGCAGTGGGCACGGATCAACGTATCGCTGCCAGACTTTCAAAGCTTCCTGAATTTGGGAAAGCTGAAAGTTGGTTGGTCGATATGCCATATCCGTGAGGTAATGGAGGAGCAGAAATGCTATAAGTGTTGGAAGGTAGGCCATACGAGCTATCATTGTAGGGAACCAGACAGAAGTAATCTGTGCTGGAAATGCGGTTTGAGTGGACACAAGAAGCAAGCTTGTACCAACTCTGTCAAGTGTTTGGATTGCGGTACGAGGTCACAGAACCCTCACGCAACGGGCAGTTATATGTGTCCCCGAAGGCGAACGATTAGATAATAATGGTTAGGTTGCTACAACATAACCAGAATCATAGTTATGCTGCATTTCAATTAATGTGGCAAACGATTAGGGAAGAATCTGCGGATATAGTGTTGATTGCAGATCCGTATCTGGCAACAACCAACGTCAAAGTGTTACGCAATGACGATAACACAGCAGCGGTAGTGGTTAACGCGGACTTACCAGTTAAGGTAGTCAGTAAGGCTTTGAAGGGTTTAATGATAGTTGACATAGGTGATATGCGAGTGGTTAGCGTTTACGCACCACCTAGATTTAGTACGGAAGAGTTCCAGATCATGTTGGATAACACGGTAATGGCCGTAACCGGTATCCACAAATTCGTTATCGGGGGGGACTTCAACGCTTGGTCAGCAAGTTGGAACAACCAACTTGGCGAGCGTGGAGAAACCCAGAAACGAAGAGGTGAGTTGGTCTTATCAACCTTTGCGCAGATTGACGCAATTTTATTGAACGACGGCAGCACCCCAACTTATGTTGGACCAGGGCGTACGTCAGTAGTTGATCTTACTTTTGCGAGCAGAACAGTTGCAAGATCATTTAAGTGGGAGGTGTTATCTAGCTATATGAACTCTGATCATCGTGCAATTCGAATAGATCTTGAGACGCAAAGCGTGCGTAATCTGTCCCGACCCATAACGGGATGGAGCATCAAGTATTTTAGCAAAGATATATTTGAAGTTATGATGCAAGCCGCTTTTGAGACAGAGGTCACAACAAGCGAAGACTTAATGCGTATACTTGTCACGGCGTGTAATGCGACGATGACTAAGCGTAAGAGGTACACTCCTAACAAGAGTGCATTTTGGTGGACGCTAGAGATTGAGGCACTTCGCAAAGAGTGCAAACACCGCGATCGGTTAGCGCAAAGAGCATTTAATACTGATCTCTATTCTACTTTTAGGGACGAGTTCAAGGTTTCAAGGAATGCCCTCAAGCGATTGATTAAGCATACCCGACAGAGGAAGTGGAAAGAGTTCCTGGGAACAGCGAACAACGCATCATTCGGTATTGTATATCATACGTTCAAGAAAGTGGCCGAGGGTTCGATTGGACCCCGAACCATGACATTGGACGAGTTTAGGGAAGTGGTGAGCGAGCTTTTTCCTACTCACCCAAACACGGTGTGGCCTGAATATCGTATTGATCAGCCACGAGAGTTTGAAAGAATTACTAATGATGAGATTCTTGCGGTTGCTAGGAGACTACCTAACAAGAAGGCGCCGGGACCAGATGGTATCCCGAATGAGGCGCTGAAAGTTGGTATGTTGACTGCAACCGATGCATTTTGCAGGGTTTACCAAGGCTGTTTAGAGAACGCGAAGTTCCCCGATGAGTGGAAAAGGCAGAGGTTGGTGTTAATACCGAAGCCGAACAAACCACCAGGGGAACCGGGTTCAGTTCGCCCCATTTGTCTACTAGACGGGGCAGGTAAAGGTTTAGAACGCATCATAGTGCAACGGTTAAATGCACACATCGAGGAGGTCAACGGACTGTCTGATGACCAATTTGGTTTCAGAAGTCGTCGATCAACGGTTGATGCGATTCAACGGGTAGTGGACATTGTTTCGGTAGCTAGAAACAGAAACCGATACAGTGGACGGTATTGTGCAGTTGTTACATTAGATGTTACTAATGCTTTTAACAGTGCTTCATGGTTGGCGATTGCAAATGCTTTACAGAGAATTAACACTCCTAAATATCTTTATGATATCATTGGTGATTATTTTAGGAATCGTGTGCTGATGTATGATACCACAGATGGACCGGCAGAGATTGCAGTCACATCGGGTGTACCTCAAGGCTCGGTACTTGGCCCAACGTTATGGAACCTCATGTACGACGGAGTCCTACGAGTTGCAATGGTGGAAGGTGCACGGATTATCGGCTATGCAGACGATATAGTGTTGTTGGTGGAAGGTAATTGTGTTGATGATATTGAAATTCTCGTTTCCAGCCAGATTCGCATCATCGACAGATGGATGACCGACAACGGATTA
>NW_026902626.1:75000-77500 GCF_943734735.2 Anopheles gambiae | reverse complement strand
CGCAATTACCAAATCCTAGAATCGTACAAGCAGTGTGTACAAACATAAACATTAACGCGTTCGCTCGGGCTGCGCCGTCCGTGTTGAACACAAATGTGGGTGATTATATGAGTGGATAGACAAAAACATGCGTGGCGAAGACAGTTTTCTGCACGATGTGCACATAGCTCATTTCGTCGTCCCGGGCTAATGGAAAAACACAAAAATATCGAGTATCTTTCTAGGTTTCTGTTATAAAAGGACAGGCCAAAAGGTGACCGGTTGAGATAAGCATTTTAAGCATACAAGCACTTTAATGCAACTTTTGATACAAAAACTAGGTACGTACACGTAGATTGTATCAACATGGACATCCATGATCGGGTACGCCCGGGCTGCGCCCTCCATGTTGTACTTTCCCTGATTGGTACACAATTTTGGTGCAAGTGTACCAACATGGACATCTATGAACGCGTACGCTCGAGATGCACCCTTCGTCTTGTACTTTCCCTGATCGGTACACAGTTTTGGTGCACGGCTATCCCGACCGGCAACTTGTACCTTTATCGACATCCATGAACACAAAGTGCGCGGAACAAAAATTGCTCGGTCAGACCTACAAAGTGCTATATCTCGAATACTAAACGTCGCAGATGGGTGTCGTAGAACAATTTTAAATTCGTCTTATGATTCTACATCCGATTCTGGATAGTGGTTTTTCGACCACTTTTCAACATTTTGTGACACCCCGAACCTAGGGGCAGCTCCCTAGCTTTTTTCAAAAATGTGCACCGAACGGGCCAGAGAGCTCGAGTAGTCGAAAATTTTTTTTTTTGCTAAAACCCCTCAAAACGTGTCAGGAACGCACCCTAGATGATGAAAAGTGCAACCAGAATGTCAATCGACAACATGCCCGGGGGTACAAATTTGCTCTACGCGTCCCTAGGTAGGGTACTTTTTCATACAAACATCAAAGTGTACGGTGCACAAAGTGCGCGGAACAAAAATTGCTCGGTCAGACCTAGGACGGGCCATAACTCGAATACTAAACGTCGCAGATGGGTGTCGTAGAACAATTTTAAGTTCGTCTAATGATTCTACATCCGATTCTGGATAGTGGTTTTTCGACCACTTTTCAACATTTTGTGACACCCCGAACCTAGGGGCAGCTCCCTAGCTTTTTTCAAAAATGTGCACCGAACGGGCCAGAGAGCTCGAGTAGTCGAAAATTTTTTTTTTTGCTAAAACCCCTCAAAACGTGTCAGGAACGCACCCTAGATGATGAAAAGTGCAACCAGAATGTCAATCGACAACATGCCCGGGGGTACAAATTTGCTATACGCGTCCCTAGGTAGGGTACTTTTTCATACAAACATCAACGTGTACGGTGCACAAAGTGCGCGGAACAAAAATTGCTCGGTCAGACCTACAAAGTGTTATATATCTCGAATACTAAACGTCGCAGATGGGTGTCGTAGAACAATTTTAAATTCGTCTAATGATTCTACATCCGATTCTGGATAGTGGTTTTTCGACCACTTTTCAACATTTTGTGACACCCCGAACCTAGGGGCAGCTCCCTAGCTTTTTTCAAAAATGTGCACCGAACGGGCCAGAGAGCTCGAGTAGTCGAAAATTTTTTTTTTGCTAAAACCCCTCAAAACGTGTCAGGAACGCACCCTAGATGATGAAAAGTGCAACCAGAATGTCAATCGACAACATGCCCGGGGGTACAAATTTGCTCTACGCGTCCCTAGGTAGGGTACTTTTTCATACAAACATCAAAGTGTACGGTGCACAAAGTGCGCGGAACAAAAATTGCTCGGTCAGACCTAGGACGGGCCATAACTCGAATACTAAACGTCGCAGATGGGTGTCGTAGAACAATTTTAAGTTCGTCTAATGATTCTACATCCGATTCTGGATAGTGGTTTTTCGACCACTTTTCAACATTTTGTGACACCCCGAACCTAGGGGCAGCTCCCTAGCTTTTTTCAAAAATGTGCACCGAACGGGCCAGAGAGCTCGAGTAGTCGAAAATTTTTTTTTTGCTAAAACCCCTCAAAACGTGTCAGGAACGCACCCTAGATGATGAAAAGTGCAACCAGAATGTCAATCGACAACATGCCCGGGGGTACAAATTTGCTCTACGCGTCCCTAGGTAGGGTACTTTTTCATACAAACATCAAAGTGTACGGTGCACAAAGTGCGCGGAACAAAAATTGCTCGGTCAGACCTGGTACGGGCCATAACTCGAATACTAAACGTCGCAGATGGGTGTCGTAGAACAATTTTAAGTTCGTCTAACGATTCTACATCCGATTCTGGATAGTGGTTTTTCGACCACTTTTCAACATTTTGTGACACCCCGAACCTAGGGGCAGCTCCCTAGCTTTTTTCAAAAATGTGCACCGAACGGGCCAGAGAGCTCGAGTAGTCGAAATTTTTTTTTTTGCTAAAACCCCTCAAAACGTGTAGAAAACTGATTTTAGATGATAAAAAGTGCAACCAGAACGTCAAA
>NW_026902626.1:65000-70000 GCF_943734735.2 Anopheles gambiae | reverse complement strand
CAGCAGCAGCAGCGGCAACCACAGCGACAGGCGGTCGCCGGCACGCAGCAGCAGCAACAGCGTCGGCAGCAACAACAGCAGCAGCAACAACACCAGCAGCGGCCAACTGCTGTACAGGCGCAGCGCAGTGAGCAGTTGCGCCAGGAGCGCCAGCGTCCAGCACGCCATCGGCAGGACCAGCTCATCTTTGAGCCGGCCGAGGGATGCTCGTACAAGGCGCTGTTTGAGAAGATACGGCTAAATCCGCGACTGGCCGACGAGAACAAGGGAGTCAAGCAGGGCTACCGCACGTCACGCGACTCCCTTCGTCTCTCGCTTAACCAGGATGCAGACGCCGCTGTGCTGCTGCTGCGCATCCAGGAGGAGGTCGGTGATTTGGCCACTGGCCGGATCATCACGGAGATGGCCGAGGTGATGATTACCGGCATCGACATGTTGGCCACAAAAGAGGATGTGGAACGCGGTCTGCAGCGGGCGCTGGAACGCACAGTAGTTGCAGCAACCACGTCCTTGTGGGAGCGTCGTGATGGGACGCAGCGTGCCCGTGTCCGACTTCCACGGAGGGACGCTGACCTTCTGGCGGACAAACGTATCCTTGTTGGATACTCGGCGTGCCTGGTGCGCAGCGCGCCAAAACAGCAGCGAAGCGCGGTTCGCTGTTTCCGCTGCTTGGAGCGTGGACACACCACTGCAGACTGCGCCGGCGTGGATCGTTCCGGCCTATGCCTGCGCTGCGGAGCCACGGATCATCGCGCGGCATCATGCACCTGCGATCCGAAGTGCATCGTTTGTGGCGGCCCACATCGCATCGCCGCCCCCATGTGCCCAGGCCCGCAACCACAATGTTGAACGTCCTGCAGTTCAACGCCAACCATTGCGAGAACGCCCAGGACCTGGCGTTGCATGTGTTGACCACCGAGGGTCTTGACGTTCTGCTCTTGTCCGAGCCCTATTGCGTACCGCGCAATAACGGCAATTGGGTAACGGACGAGAGTAAGACGGTTGCCATCGTCGTCAACGGCAACCGGCTGCCGATACAGCGTATCAGGCACCGTCAGACCCTCGGTGTGGTTGCGGCCGACGTCGGTGGAATCGCTGTGGTGAGCTGCTATGTGTCGCCGCAGACAGGAGTTCCAGAGTTCCGGAGCATTATGGAAAAGATCGACCTGATCGTCCGCGGGTGCAGCCGGGTTCTCCTGGCCGGCGATTTCAACGCCATGCACCTGGACTGGGGAAGCAGCAGGACTTGCCTGAAGGGCTTGGAGCTTCTCCAGTTGGCGGACAACCTCGGGCTGGTGCTACTGAACAAGGCAGACTGTCTGCCAACGTTCAAGGGGAACCGAGCGGACACAACTCGGTTTCCGCCCAGCCGACCGGACGTTACGTTCGCCAGTAGTGTGATCAGCCGTCTCGACCCGCGCGAGGACAGCACCCGAGGCTGGCGCGTTCCCGACGTGGTAACGCTCAGTGATCACCGTTACGTCCGGTACGAGGTTGGCGTGAGTCCACCATCATCGAGGGATCGGGCAGCACGGCGTGGACAGCGCCCGGCCCGCGTAAGCAATGCCGGTAAGCGCTGGAAGACCAGTCAGTTTGACTCCCAGCTTTTCGGGAAAGCGCTGGCCATGACTGGGTTCGCCCGTCAAGCTAACAGCGTCGAAAGCTTGGTCGAGTCGCTGACCAGCGTCTGCGACGAGACGATGTCGCGGGTCTTCCCAGCGCAGGACCACACAGGTCGGCCAGCTTACTGGTGGACTCCGGCGATCCAGACGATGATCGAAGAACTCTCCAGAAAGGAGCAAATGGCGATGAGGACCATTCCGCCCAACGAACAGCTCCAAACGGAACTCGCAGCTGCCAGGGAGAGCCTTCGGAAGGCTATTCGTGTGAGCAAGAACGAGGCGTTCGACCGGTTCTTGCTGTCGATCAGGGAGGATGAAACCGGAAACTTTTTCCGGAAGGTCTTCCACTGGTTCCAGGCGGCCCGCTCAGCCCCGGAACGCGATCCAGCAGAACTGCGGCGAATTGTCGACGCCTTGTTCCCGGTTCATCCGCCGGTAGAGTGGCCCGATCTCCGAGTTGGCAACATGGCGCCGCTCCGATCGATCGGCCTGACCGAGCTGGAGAATATAGCAGCCAGTATGCACCCGCGGAAGGCTCCTGGGCTTGATGGAGTACCGAACGCCGCCCTTACGGTTGCTCTCAGGCAGCAACCGGAGCCCTTCCGCCGGGTGTTTCAGGAGTGCCTGGACACGTCCTGCTTTCCGCAGCCGTGGAAAAAGCAGCGACTGGTGCTCCTGCCAAAGCCAGGCAAATCACCGGGCGAGCCGTCGTCCTTCCGCCCGATTTGCCTGCTCGATAATACGGGCAAGGCTTTGGAGCGGCTGCTGTTGAACCGGCTCAACGAATACATCGAGGATCCAGAGAGTCCGCAACTGTCTGAGCAGCAGTTCGGATTCCGGCGAGGGCGATCGACTCTGCAGGCCATCCAGCAGGTCGTGGACGCGGGACGAAGGGCGAAGTCCTTTGGAAGGACAAACAACCGTGACCGGCGCTGCCTCATGGTTGTGGCCCTGGACGTCCGTAACGCGTTCAACACGGCTAGCTGGCAGAGCATCGCCGAGGCGCTCCAGGCGAAGGGAGTCCCCGTGCAGTTGTGCCGCATACTGCAGGACTACTTCGCCGACAGGGAGCTTACGTACGACACGGCGGACGGGCCGGTTACCCGCCGAGTATCGGCAGGTGTTCCACAGGGGTCCATATTGGGCCCCACACTGTGGAACATAATGTACGACGGTGTGCTAGCCGTAGAGCTCCCTGAGGGCGCCTCCATCGTGGGATTCGCCGATGATCTTGCGATCCTGGCAGCGGGGACAACTCCTGAACACGCAGCAGCGATTGCGGAGGAAGCGGTGGCAGCGGTCAACAGCTGGATGGTGCGGCACAAACTCTCCCTGGCGCCGGAGAAGACGGAGCTGCTGATGGTGTCGAGCAAGCGAAGCGGATACAAAAACATCCCTGTGAACATCTGTGGAGTGGAAGTGCGCTCGAAGCGGTCGATCCGCTACTTGGGGGTCATGCTACACGACCACCTGTCGTGGCGCCCACACGTCGAGATGGTCGCGGACAAGGCCCTCCGTGTGGTGCGAGCATTGCGTGTCGTCATGCGCAACCACAGCGGCCCCCAAGTGAGCAAGCGGAAGCTGCTCGCCGCAGTGGCCGCGTCCATTATCCGCTATGGCGCACCCGTCTGGGCGGAAGCCTCGGACCTACAGTGGTGCAGGCGGATATTGGATCGCGTGCAGCGCCCCCTGGCCCAGGGCATCACGAGCGCCTTCCACTCCACGAGCTGCGAGGTAGCGGTGGTTTTAGCCGGAGAACTGCCATACCACCTCCTGGTGAAGGAAGACGCCCGCTGCTACAACCGACTGCAGTTAAGCCCGGACAGCAGTCGAGAGGCGATTCGCCAGGAGGAAAAGGAGTCATCGCTGCAGCTGTGGCAGCAACAGTGGGACGACGAGGCGGCGAATAACACCAGCCGCTACTTACGTTGGGCCCACCGACAAGTGCCAGACGTGCGCCTGTGGACGGGGCGGAAACACGGAGAGGTAGATTTCTACCTCTCGCAGGTTCTCAGTGGACATGCCTTCGTCCACGAGTTCCTGCACGTGTTCGGGTTCGCTCCATCCCCGGACTGTCCCAGGTGCGCAGGGTCGGTCGAGTCGGTGGCCCACGTACTGTTCCAGTGTCCCCGCTTCGCGGATGTTCGCGCGGAGTTGCTGCACGGCGTCGACGAGGACAACCTCGGCAGCCGCCTGTTGGAGAGTGCGGAGTGGTGGGACCGCATCCAGCAAGCGGCTCGGCAGATCCTCTCCGTTCTGCAGGAGGACTGGCGGGAGGAGCAGCAAAACTTGGCAGCCGCCGAGGCTGCTCAGCCAGTTCCTGCATCCAGCCCGCCCGAGGACATGGCGGAGGCAGAGCGGAGACGGCTGATGCGACGCCGAGAGGTGCGCAACCGCAGCGCCCGGCGGATGCGGCAGCGGCGTCGGCAGGAGCGGCTCGGCGTGGACGAGGTCGTCCCGGCTATCTTGGCACGCGCAGCGGCCAATGACGACGCGGCCGACGACGTAGTGGAGCCGACAGGGGAGGTCGAGGAGGAGGAGGTCAGCCCTCCAGAGCCGCCAATCCCCCCGCGCAGCCGGGGATTGCCTCCCTCCCCACGCACGATGGAGATGCGGCGACTGCGGCGTAACTTTATGCAGCTCCAATACCGGGAAAGGCGTCGGGCCGGAGTGCTAGGAGCTGTTCCGCAGGGTCGCCAACGACGTGGGCGACTACCACCATCTGCAGCGGAAGTGGAGCGGCGTCGCATTAACCGGCGGCAGAGAGAGAGGCAGCGGCGGCTGGAGCAACGGCAAGCGGAGGTCGAGGCTCAGCCTCCCCCGTGGGACGAGCTGCCGAGCTCCCAGCTTGCCGAACGAAGAAGCAGCCTCACGGATGACGAGCGAGCTGCCGTAACATCGGCGATCGTGTCCGCGCGCTGACGCAGCTCTTTGATGATACGGTGAAACCTGCAAGGATTAGGACAAGGACAACGGTTACCGGAACATATTTAATGTTAAAAAGGCGGCAACGAAAACCTTTCACGAAAGGAAAAATAGTGAAAAAAAAAAAAAAAAAAAAGTTTTTTGAATTCAAATAAATAAAGAGAAAGGCCCAAACGGGCGGAATTCCCGGCGGGGGGAAATCCGTTAGTGGTAACCCCCCGCCGGTAGGAGCGGGGTTCTTTCGGGAAACAATGGTCCTCAATAAAGAACTCTTGAAGAATTTAAAAAAAAAAAGAAGTGGAGCTTGCGGCTTAATTTGACTCAACACGGGAAAACTTACCAGGTCCGAACTTATTGAGGTAAGACAGATTGATAGCTCTTTCTCAAACTTAAGGGTAGTGGTGCATGGCCGTTCTTAGTTCGTGGAATGATTTGTCTGGTTAATTCCGATAA
>NW_026902626.1:47500-57500 GCF_943734735.2 Anopheles gambiae | reverse complement strand
GGTCGATGTGTCGTCGTGTACGAGATGACCTACTTACCCGTCAGTTGTCCAAGTTGTATCATGTGTTGACTTAGTTGACGTGTCATGTGCATGGATGATTGGCGTACGGGTCATGTATGGTGCACTTGCTTCAGTTGAAGGGATGTACTAGTACAGTTATATTAATTGTTTATTTCACGATCTGGTCTTTTGGCTGGATCGCGAAAAAAACGCTAAGTCCCAAATCTTGAACTCGAGAGGAGAGCGCTGATGACAACCTTTTGGACTGGAGCTCCCTAGAATTCGGCTTTTTCCTTCTCTAAAGGGATGCACTGTTGTATGAATTGTTTATTCACGATCTGGTCGTTGGATTGGATCGTGAAAAAAAAACGCAAAGTCCCAGATCCTGAACTCGACAGGAAAGCGCTGATGGCAAACATTTTGACTGGAAGTCCCTAGAAAACGGCTTTTTCCTTATTGGCATTATGTGGCACGTTTATTGTGGCTAGAACATTAATTATCCCCCAAATGGCACCAACGCTTGGCGAAAGTCTCGAAATACTCCTATCCCGACGCACCAGCAACCGCAACACGATGCAAAATAAATTGCACGAGCTCCTGATACTTGTACCATGCACGGTACACGGTACCAAATTATACCCCTGAAAGTGTGCAATTTGGTGCTATAGTAGGAAATTTGGTTGGGCAAGCCTAGCTACGCGTGTCGCTACGCGTGTTGCATGGTGGTCGATCAGAGGTATGCAAAAGCACCTATCTAGGGGAATTACTTTACGTTCTAGTAGCAAGTTCGATTTTTCGGTCCAGCACGGCAGTAATCCTGCATGCATACACTCCATGTACCAAAAATGTATCAACCTAGGCGTTGCTCAGTAGCTTTTGGCGGCACATGTAAAAAGTATTCGAGTTCAGATTCTTGGAACTTTGCGTATTGTTCAAAACTAATAACGAAAACTAAATTATAAATGGGTAAAAGGCTAGGCGTTTCTCAGTAGCTTTTTTGCGCCACGTGGCAAAAGTATTCGAGTTCAGATTTCTGGGACTTAGCGTATTTTTCAAAATTGATTATGCAAATTGAAGTACAAATGGGGCATTAGCTAGGCGTTGCCCAGTAGCTTTTGGCGCCACATGGAGGAAGTAGTCGAGTTCAAATTTCTGGGACGTAGCGTAGTTTTCAATCATAATAAACCGAATCAAACATAAAAATCATGAAACTTACACCACGTCCCTAGGTTATGCACAAAACGTAACGATAAAGTGCCGGCCAGGTTAGAGGTGCACCAAAATTGTGTACCGATTAGGAAAAGTACTCTATGTTCCTATGACTTGGGTGAAAAGTGTTGATTAACTGCTGGTTAGGATAGACAGTTGCTTATCGTACACATCGCAAACGAACACCCCTTAGTGAGCAGTAGCAGAAGTCGATGGAACAAAGCGAATGCATTACAAACTGATCAAGTAAAATAAGGAACGCTACGTACTAGGACTTCTTTCCAAGAATGGTGTCCGCGACGGGAGGGCAAGCGTCCTTCCCAGGTTTCCCTAGTAAACCTTGTATGGTAAACATACCCAAGCGTGTCCGTAAGCACGCAACGATAGTCACGAACGAGCACATACCTAGGGAAAGTACTCTACGTACTAGGACTTCTGTCCAAGAATGGTGTCCGCGACGGTCGGGCACTGTGACGCAATTACCAAATCCTAGAATCGTACAAGCAGTGTGTACAAACATAAACATTAACGCGTTCGCTCGGGCTGCGCCGTCCGTGTTGAACACAAATGTGGGTGATTATATGAGTGGATAGACAAAAACATGCGTGGCGAAGACAGTTTTCTGCACGATGTGCACATAGCTCATTTCGTCGTCCCGGGCTAATGGAAAAACACAAAAATATCGAGTATCTTTCTAGGTTTCTGTTATAAAAGGACAGGCCAAAAGGTGACCGGTTGAGATAAGCATTTTAAGCATACAAGCACTTTAATGCAACTTTTGATACAAAAACTAGGTACGTACACGTAGATTGTATCAACATGGACATCCATGATCGGGTACGCCCGGGCTGCGCCCTCCATGTTGTACTTTCCCTGATTGGTACACAATTTTGGTGCAAGTGTACCAACATGGACATCTATGAACGCGTACGCTCGAGATGCACCCTTCGTCTTGTACTTTCCCTGATCGGTACACAGTTTTGGTGCACGGCTATCCCGACCGGCAACTTGTACCTTTATCGACATCCATGAACACAAAGTGCGCGGAACAAAAATTGCTCGGTCAGACCTACAAAGTGTTATATATCTCGAATACTAAACGTCGCAGATGGGTGTCGTAGAACAATTTTAAATTCGTCTAATGATTCTACATCCGATTCTGGATAGTGGTTTTTCGACCACTTTTCAACATTTTGTGACACCCCGAACCTAGGGGCAGCTCCCTAGCTTTTTTCAAAAATGTGCACCGAACGGGCCAGAGAGCTCGAGTAGTCGAAAATTTTTTTTTTGCTAAAACCCCTCAAAACGTGTCAGGAACGCACCCTAGATGATGAAAAGTGCAACCAGAATGTCAATCGACAACATGCCCGGGGGTACAAATTTGCTATACGCGTCCCTAGGTAGGGTACTTTTTCATACAAACATCAACGTGTACGGTGCACAAAGTGCGCGGAACAAAAATTGCTCGGTCAGACCTACAAAGTGCTATATCTCGAATACTAAACGTCGCAGATGGGTGTCGTAGAACAATTTTAAGTTCGTCTAACGATTCTACATCCGATTCTGGATAGTGGTTTTTCGACCACTTTTCAACATTTTGTGACACCCCGAACCTAGGGGCAGCTCCCTAGCTTTTTTCAAAAATGTGCACCGAACGGGCCAGAGAGCTCGAGTAGTCGAAAATTTTTTTTTTTGCTAAAACCCCTCAAAACGTGTCAGGAACGCACCCTAGATGATGAAAAGTGCAACCAGAATGTCAATCGACAACATGCCCGGGGGTACAAATTTGCTCTACGCGTCCCTAGGTAGGGTACTTTTTCATACAAACATCAACGTGTACGGTGCACAAAGTGCGCGGAACAAAAATTGCTCGGTCAGACCTACAAAGTGCTATATCTCGAATACTAAACGTCGCAGATGGGTGTCGTAGAACAATTTTAAGTTCGTCTAACGATTCTACATCCGATTCTGGATAGTGGTTTTTCGACCACTTTTCAACATTTTGTGACACCCCGAACCTAGGGGCAGCTCCCTAGCTTTTTTCAAAAATGTGCACCGAACGGGCCAGAGAGCTCGAGTAGTCGAAAAAAAATTTTTTGCTAAAACCCCTCAAAACGTGTCAGGAACGCACCCTAGATGATGAAAAGTGCAACCAGAATGTCAATCGACAACATACCCGGGGGTACAAATTTGCTCTACGCGTCCCGAGGTAGGGTACTTTTTCATACAAACATCAACGTGTACGGTGCACAAAGTGCGCGGAACAAAAATTGCTCGGTCAGACCTAGGACGGGCCATAACTCGAATACTAAACGTCGCAGATGGGTGTCGTAGAACAATTTTAAATTCGTCTAATGATTCTACATCCGATTCTGGATAGTGGTTTTTCGACCACTTTTCAACATTTTGTGACACCCCGAACCTAGGGGCAGCTCCCTAGCTTTTTTCAAAAATGTGCACCGAACGGGCCAGAGAGCTCGAGTAGTCGAAAATTTTTTTTTTTGCTAAAACCCCTCAAAACGTGTCAGGAACGCACCCTAGATGATGAAAAGTGCAACCAGAATGTCAATCGACAACATGCCCGGGGGTACAAATTTGCTATACGCGTCCCTAGGTAGGGTACTTTTTCATACAAACATCAACGTGTACGGTGCACAAAGTGCGCGGAACAAAAATTGCTCGGTCAGACCTAGGACGGGCCATAACTCGAATACTAAACGTCGCAGATGGGTGTCGTAGAACAATTTTAAGTTCGTCTAATGATTCTACATCCGATTCTGGATAGTGGTTTTTCGACCACTTTTCAACATTTTGTGACACCCCGAACCTAGGGGCAGCTCCCTAGCTTTTTTCAAAAATGTGCACCGAACGGGCCAGAGAGCTCGAGTAGTCGAAAATTTTTTTTTTGCTAAAACCCCTCAAAACGTGTCAAGAACGCACCCTAGATGATGAAAAGTGCAACCAGAATGTCAATCGACAACATGCCCGGGGGTACAAATTTGCTCTACGCGTCCCTAGGTAGGGTACTTTTTCATACAAACATCA
Organism: Anopheles gambiae; assembly: GCF_943734735.2. Taxonomy (NCBI): domain Eukaryota; kingdom Metazoa; phylum Arthropoda; class Insecta; order Diptera; family Culicidae; genus Anopheles; species Anopheles gambiae. The sequence continues at coordinate 53,246 of NW_026902626.1, read as the reverse complement.
ACGTGTACGGTGCACAAAGTGCGCGGAACAAAAATTGCTCGGTCAGACCTAGGACGGGCCATAACTCGAATACTAAACGTCGCAGATGGGTGTCGTAGAACAATTTTAAGTTCGTCTAATGATTCTACATCCGATTCTGGATAGTGGTTTTTCGACCACTTTTCAACATTTTGTGACACCCCGAACCTAGGGGCAGCTCCCTAGCTTTTTTCAAAAATGTGCACCGAACGGGCCAGAGAGCTCGAGTAGTCGAAAATTTTTTTTTTGCTAAAACCCCTCAAAACGTGTCAGGAACGCACCCTAGATGATGAAAAGTGCAACCAGAATGTCAATCGACAACATGCCCGGGGGTACAAATTTGCAATACGCGTCCCTAGGTAGGGTACTTTTTCATACAAACATCAACGTGTACGGTGCACAAAGTGCGCGGAACAAAAATTGCTCGGTCAGACCTGGTACGGGCCATAACTCGAATACTAAACGTCGCAGATGGGTGTCGTAGAACAATTTTAAGTTCGTCAAACGATTCTACATCCGATTCTGGATAGTGGTTTTTCGACCACTTTTCAACATTTTGTGACACCCCGAACCTAGGGGCAGCTCCCTAGCTTTTTTCAAAAATGTGCACCGAACGGGCCAGAGAGCTCGAGTAGTCGAAAATTTTTTTTTTGCTAAAACCCCTCAAAACGTGTCAGGAACGCACCCTAGATGATGAAAAGTGCAACCAGAATGTCAATCGACAACATGCCCGGGGGTACAAATTTGCTCTACGCGTCCCTAGGTAGGGTACTTTTTCATACAAACATCAAAGTGTACGGTGCACAAAGTGCGCGGAACAAAAATTGCTCGGTCAGACCTGGTACGGGCCATAACTCGAATACTAAACGTCGCAGATGGGTGTCGTAGAACAATTTTAAGTTCGTCAAACGATTCTACATCCGATTCTGGATAGTGGTTTTTCGACCACTTTTCAACATTTTGTGACACCCCGAACCTAGGGGCAGCTCCCTAGCTTTTTTCAAAAATGTGCACCGAACGGGCCAGAGAGCTCGAGTAGTCGAAAAATTTTTTTTTTGCTAAAACCCCTCAAAACGTGTCAGGAACGCACCCTAGATGATGAAAAGTGCAACCAGAATGTCAATCGACAACATGCCCGGGGGTACAAATTTGCTCTACGCGTCCCTAGGTAGGGTACTTTTTCATACAAACATCAACGTGTACGGTGCACAAAGTGCGCGGAACAAAAATTGCTCGGTCAGACCTACAAAGTGTTATATATCTCGAATACTAAACGTCGCAGATGGGTGTCGTAGAACAATTTTAAGTTCGTCTAATGATTCTACATCCGATTCTGGATAGTGGTTTTTCGACCACTTTTCAACATTTTGTGACACCCCGAACCTAGGGGCAGCTCCCTAGCTTTTTTCAAAAATGTGCACCGAACGGGCCAGAGAGCTCGAGTAGTCGAAAATTTTTTTTTTGCTAAAACCCCTCAAAACGTGTCAGGAACGCACCCTAGATGATGAAAAGTGCAACCAGAATGTCAATCGACAACATGCCCGGGGGTACAAATTTGCTCTACGCGTCCCTAGGTAGGGTACTTTTTCATACAAACATCAAAGTGTACGGTGCACAAAGTGCGCGGAACAAAAATTGCTCGGTCAGACCTGGTACGGGCCATAACTCGAATACTAAACGTCGCAGATGGGTGTCGTAGAACAATTTTAAGTTCGTCTAACGATTCTACATCCGATTCTGGATAGTGGTTTTTCGACCACTTTTCAACATTTTGTGACACCCCGAACCTAGGGGCAGCTCCCTAGCTTTTTTCAAAAATGTGCACCGAACGGGCCAGAGAGCTCGAGTAGTCGAAAATTTTTTTTTTGCTAAAACCCCTCAAAACGTGTCAGGAACGCACCCTAGATGATGAAAAGTGCAACCAGAATGTCAATCGACAACATGCCCGGGGGTACAAATTTGCTCTACGCGTCCCTAGGTAGGGTACTTTTTCATACAAACATCAAAGTGTACGGTGCACAAAGTGCGCGGAACAAAAATTGCTCGGTCAGACCTGGTACGGGCCATAACTCGAATACTAAACGTCGCAGATGGGTGTCGTAGAACAATTTTAAGTTCGTCTAACGATTCTACATCCGATTCTGGATAGTGGTTTTTCGACCACTTTTCAACATTTTGTGACACCCCGAACCTAGGGGCAGCTCCCTAGCTTTTTTCAAAAATGTGCACCGAACGGGCCAGAGAGCTCGAGTAGTCGAAAAAAAATTTTTTGCTAAAACCCCTCAAAACGTGTCAGGAACGCACCCTAGATGATGAAAAGTGCAACCAGAATGTCAATCGACAACATACCCGGGGGTACAAATTTGCTCTACGCGTCCCGAGGTAGGGTACTTTTTCATACAAACATCAACGTGTACGGTGCACAAAGTGCGCGGAACAAAAATTGCTCGGTCAGACCTAGGACGGGCCATAACTCGAATACTAAACGTCGCAGATGGGTGTCGTAGAACAATTTTAAGTTCGTCTAATGATTCTACATCCGATTCTGGATAGTGGTTTTTCGACCACTTTTCAACATTTTGTGACACCCCGAACCTAGGGGCAGCTCCCTAGCTTTTTTCAAAAATGTGCACCGAACGGGCCAGAGAGCTCGAGTAGTCGAAAATTTTTTTTTTGCTAAAACCCCTCAAAACGTGTCAGGAACGCACCCTAGATGATGAAAAGTGCAACCAGAATGTCAATCGACAACATGCCCGGGGGTACAAATTTGCTCTACGCGTCCCTAGGTAGGGTACTTTTTCATACAAACATCAACGTGTACGGTGCACAAAGTGCGCGGAACAAAAATTGCTCGGTCAGACCTAGGACGGGCCATAACTCGAATACTAAACGTCGCAGATGGGTGTCGTAGAACAATTTTAAGTTCGTCTAATGATTCTACATCCGATTCTGGATAGTGGTTTTTCGACCACTTTTCAACATTTTGTGACACCCCGAACCTAGGGGCAGCTCCCTAGCTTTTTTCAAAAATGTGCACCGAACGGGCCAGAGAGCTCGAGTAGTCGAAAATTTTTTTTTTGCTAAAACCCCTCAAAACGTGTCAGGAACGCACCCTAGATGATGAAAAGTGCAACCAGAATGTCAATCGACAACATGCCCGGGGGTACAAATTTGCTCTACGCGTCCCTAGGTAGGGTACTTTTTCATACAAACATCAAAGTGTACGGTGCACAAAGTGCTCGGAACAAAAATTGCTCGGTCAGACCTACAAAGTGCTATATCTCGAATACTAAACGTCGCAGATGGGTGTCGTAGAACAATTTTAAGTTCGTCTAATGATTCTACATCCGATTCTGGATAGTGGTTTTTCGACCACTTTTCAACATTTTGTGACACCCCGAACCTAGGGGCAGCTCCCTAGCTTTTTTCAAAAATGTGCACCGAACGGGCCAGAGAGCTCGAGTAGTCGAAAATTTTTTTTTTGCTAAAACCCCTCAAAACGTGTCAGGAACGCACCCTAGATGATGAAAAGTGCAACCAGAATGTCAATCGACAACATGCCCGGGGGTACAAATTTGCTCTACGCGTCCCTAGGTAGGGTACTTTTTCATACAAACATCAAAGTGTACGGTGCACAAAGTGCGCGGAACAAAAATTGCTCGGTCAGACCTGGTACGGGCCATAACTCGAATACTAAACGTCGCAGATGGGTGTCGTAGAACAATTTTAAGTTCGTCTAACGATTCTACATCCGATTCTGGATAGTGGTTTTTCGACCACTTTTCAACATTTTGTGACACCCCGAACCTAGGGGCAGCTCCCTAGCTTTTTTCAAAAATGTGCACCGAACGGGCCAGAGAGCTCGAGTAGTCGAAATTTTTTTTTTTGCTAAAACCCCTCAAAACGTTTAGAAAACTGATTTTAGATGATAAAAAGTGCAACCAGAACGTCAAACGACAACTTTGTTGGGGGTACCCTTTTTACTCTACGGGCCACTAGCTTAGGCGCGCCAACAGCGCTTTCCTCTCGGGTTCCCATTTTTTGCCCTCCTGGGATTATGATCATTTACTCATTGCCTACTATAGGGAAGGTACCTTGCTTCGAGGTCAAAAATGAAGATTTCACCAAATCGTAGTTTTAACCTCTATTTAGTCGTAGGAGCATGGTTTGCAGTGTCCGTGGGTCATATAAGCCCCCGTTTGGGTCATACGTCCCCTCCCCGATGAAAATCGTCATATGACTATAGGCCGAACTTATGAAGCAAAAGTGGTGTCTGGTGGGTTCTGCCGATGATCTTAACCTATGATTTTGAGTTTCCACTCTTTCAAAACGTTTCCTGGAGCAGTACATCACGGGTCTACGGACCCAAAGACTTCGTTGCGATGGTTTCAAGCATAAAAGTTGTAACAGTTAAGGGTTTTTAATACGCGTATATTAAATCATTGCTTGAAACTAAGCTTCGTTGTCTTTAAACTCTGCAAGACCAATCGAACTTCTTAGGGAAACTCGAAGCATTCACGCTAAGCTGGTGGTGCAGGGCACATAGCGTGATGAAACCGGGTTTCCCTACCAAATGTGGCATATTTTTTCCCTGAGAGCGAAGCTCAGACCCACGTAGGGGAGAGCGAAGTGGAACTTAAATGTTCAATGCAGCAAATGTTCGCCATGCGGATAAACAAGTTGGAATAGTTCAATGTAGTGTAATGCAAACACGAATCGCAAATAACGATACGGGACCCAGAAGCAATTCTGCGGATCCCTCGGGGAGTGGTGAGTTGATATAAATTAGAGGTGAAAGTCCAAGTTGTTCGGGCTCCGGCTCGGCAGCCGATACGAGGTTCCTGTTGAGCTTGTTTGTACATCGCGCAGAGGCGCCGTTCGGTTCTAGCAATGATTCCCGCCACCATGTTCCATGCGTGCAGAGATCCGTTAGAGCTCGTTCAATGTGTCCCGCCGTGATTACGAAAAAGTCCAACAGTTGACTTAGTTGGGTGTGCGTCAAGTAATCGCGCAGAGATGCCGATCGGTTCCTAGCAATGTTTCCCGTCACAAGGTGGTATTGGCACCTGTGCAGAGTGGCCGTTAGCAATGTCTCCCGTATCACGGTGGTGTACCATCACTAGTGCAGAGTGACCGCTAGCAATGTCTCCCGTCACAAGGTGGTAGCCCAGAAGTGCAGAGAAGCCGCTGTAGCAAAGTCTCCCGTATCACGTTGGAGTTCTTCCACTAGTGCAGAGAGATCGCTGAACCGTTCAATGTGTCCCGTCGTGGTGTGCTTGTACCGAGCACGTAGGATACACCTTGCTTTGTTGGTTTGGGATAGGAGTGGTCGCGCAACTGCCTCCACGCCGCAGAGTGCCAGTTCGGATTGAAGGTCAACTTTAGCCGTTCAATGCATCAGTCGGTGGGTGTTCAGATGGCATCACAACTTCCCCTAGGTGCTCAAGTTGGCTGGGTTGTAAAGCATGTACACATGCGCAGAGTATCGTGCGTACTAGCAAAGTCTCCCGTCACGGTGGTTACGCATGAGTTCCATGCAGTGCAGAGAGATCGTTAGTGCGTGCAATGTACCAGTCGATGTGTCGTACCGGCATACAACCCCGCTTAGAGGCCCGTCACTCGAAGAGGACAAGAAAGAGTGCGCAGAGTGCCGTACCGGCATAGCAATGTCTCCAGACATACGTTGGGACACCCGACGCAGTGCAGAGAGATCCGCTAGCCGTGTGCA
>NW_026902626.1:35000-37500 GCF_943734735.2 Anopheles gambiae | reverse complement strand
TCCATGAACGCGTACGTAGCGTACTTTCCCTGATCGGTACACAATGTTGGTGCACGGCATAGGAAATGGGCTTAAAATGGTCAAACTCAATCCATTTCCACTAAAGATAGTCAATAACAGCTGTGCCGATGAAGTAGGGCACGATGCAAGTCAATGTTATTTAATGAATTACATGTTCACCATACATTTTAGTACAAAATTGCTCGGTCAGACCTACAAAGTGCTATATCTCGAATACTAAACGTCGCAGATGGGTGTCGTAGAACAATTTTAAGTTCGTCTAATGATTCTACATCCGATTCTGGATAGTGGTTTTTCGACCACTTTTCAACATTTTGTGACACCCCGAACCTAGGGGCAGCTCCCTAGCTTTTTTCAAAAATGTGCACCGAACGGGCCAGAGAGCTCGAGTAGTCGAAAATTTTTTTTTTGCTAAAACCCCTCAAAACGTGTCAGGAACGCACCCTAGATGATGAAAAGTGCAACCAGAATGTCAATCGACAACATGCCCGGGGGTACAAATTTGCTCTACGCGTCCCTAGGTAGGGTACTTTTTCATACAAACATCAAAGTGTACGGTGCACAAAGTGCGCGGAACAAAAATTGCTCGGTCAGACCTACAAAGTGTTATATATCTCGAATACTAAACGTCGCAGATGGGTGTCGTAGAATAATTTTAAGTTCGTCTAATGATTCTACATCCGATTCTGGATAGTGGTTTTTCGACCACTTTTCAACATTTTGTGACACCCCGAACCTAGGGGCAGCTCCCTAGCTTTTTTCAAAAATGTGCACCGAACGGGCCAGAGAGCTCGAGTAGTCGAAATTTTTTTTTTTTGCTAAAACCCCTCAAAACGTGTCAGGAACGCACCCTAGATGATGAAAAGTGCAACCAGAATGTCAATCGACAACATGCCCGGGGGTACAAATTTGCTATACGCGTCCCTAGGTAGGGTACTTTTTCATACAAACATCAACGTGTACGGTGCACAAAGTGCGCGGAACAAAAATTGCTCGGTCAGACCTGGTACGGGCCATAACTCGAATACTAAACGTCGCAGATGGGTGTCGTAGAACAATTTTAAGTTCGTCTAATGATTCTACATCCGATTCTGGATAGTGGTTTTTCGACCACTTTTCAACATTTTGTGACACCCCGAACCTAGGGGCAGCTCCCTAGCTTTTTTCAAAAATGTGCACCGAACGGGCCAGAGAGCTCGAGTAGTCGAAAATTTTTTTTTTGCTAAAACCCCTCAAAACGTGTCAGGAACGCACCCTAGATGATGAAAAGTGCAACCAGAATGTCAATCGACAACATGCCCGGGGGTACAAATTTGCTCTACGCGTCCCTAGGTAGGGTACTTTTTCATACAAACATCAACGTGTACGGTGCACAAAGTGCGCGGAACAAAAATTGCTCGGTCAGACCTGGTACGGGCCATAACTCGAATACTAAACGTCGCAGATGGGTGTCGTAGAACAATTTTAAGTTCGTCTAATGATTCTCCATCCGATTCTGGATAGTGGTTTTTCAACCACTTTTCAACATTTTGTGACACCCCGAACCTAGGGGCAGCTCCCTAGCTTTTTTCAAAAATGTGCACCGAACGGGCCAGAGAGCTCGAGTAGTCGAAAATTTTTTTTTTGCTAAAACCCCTCAAAACGTGTCAGGAACGCACCCTAGATGATGAAAAGTGCAACCAGAATGTCAATCGACAACATGCCCGGGGGTACAAATTTGCTATACGCGTCCCTAGGTAGGGTACTTTTTCATACAAACATCAACGTGTACGGTGCACAAAGTGCGCGGAACAAAAATTGCTCGGTCAGACCTGGTACGGGCCATAACTCGAATACTAAACGTCGCAGATGGGTGTCGTAGAACAATTTTAAGTTCGTCTAACGATTCTACATCCGATTCTGGATAGTGGTTTTTCGACCACTTTTCAACATTTTGTGACACCCCGAACCTAGGGGCAGCTCCCTAGCTTTTTTCAAAAATGTGCACCGAACGGGCCAGAGAGCTCGAGTAGTCGAAAATTTTTTTTTTTGCTAAAACCCCTCAAAACGTGTCAGGAACGCACCCTAGATGATGAAAAGTGCAACCAGAATGTCAATCGACAACATGCCCGGGGGTACAAATTTGCTATACGCGTCCCTAGGTAGGGTACTTTTTCATACAAACATCAACGTGTACGGTGCACAAAGTGCGCGGAACAAAAATTGCTCGGTCAGACCTGGTACGGGCCATAACTCGAATACTAAACGTCGCAGATGGGTGTCGTAGAACAATTTTAAGTTCGTCTAATGATTCTACATCCGATTCTGGATAGTGGTTTTTCGACCACTTTTCAACATTTTGTGACACCCCGAACCTAGGGGCAGCTCCCTAGCTTTTTTCAAAAATGTGCACCGAACGGGCCAGAGAGCTCGAGTAGTCGAAATTTTTTTTTTTGCTTAAACCCCTCAAAACGTGTAGAAAACTGATTTTAGATGATAA
>NW_026902626.1:20000-25000 GCF_943734735.2 Anopheles gambiae | reverse complement strand
CACGGCAACAACCCGCACCGCAAGGGCCACCGTAAGCTGGAAAGTTATTAATCTTTTATTTATTTTCGTTTCTTTCCAGCTTTCTTTTTTTTCTTCTCTCATCTATTTTCAGCTTTCTTCTACCTCTTTCTCCTTTTTCTTGGTTCCTCTATCCAAATCTCGTTTCAGGAGAACTGCCTTACGTGCTTGGAGTGGTGACCAACGATGCCGACCCCCCATTGCCCACCCGAAGCGTGGGCGATAGGACCAAAGGGACCGCGTCGCACCACGGTAAGCAGCGTAATAAGCAGAATCATCAGACCAGATCGCCGCAGAAGATGCGTCGTGACCCAGGGTGCAACCGCACACACGACTCCGCATGAAGTAATACGCACCACAAGCGTACCGGCCGAGTTGGGTGAGTCGGAGAGGGGGATGGAATATGCTCACTCTTCGTTAACAAAAAAAAAAAAAAAAAAAAAAAAAAAAAAAAAAAAAAAAAAAGGTAGCCAAATGCGCCCGGCAAAGTCCGACCACCACCTCCACGCGGTGCCGGGCGGGGTAGGGGCCCGTCATTAAGTTGACGAGGCCCCGAGCTAACGGTGGCGGTGAAGACGGCGTTGAGCATGACAACGTCGCAGGGGAGGGTGTGGTGTTAAGTCGCCACACCCTACATTCTGTCAAGTGGGATACTGAACTCGAGAGGATAATACCTCTGCGCGGATTAGACTAGGGTACGGTTTATGGAATAACTAGGATGTACACGGGCTGGCGGATGAACCCGCCGAACCCTTAGTAAAGCAGGGCGAAACCTGCTTGAAACGGGGGAGGGCTAAGGGGGATTCTGTCACCGCTCTATTAAAACTTAGCAAGTCTTAGGTAGCGCTCCAAGACTGTCGCCATACGATACGCTCTATGGCAAATGCAGGTGTGGGTGGGTTCAGCCCCACTTTGCTCCGGTTCGGCACTGAGCCCGTCGTCTCATAAGGGCGCGGGCCAACCCTCGCGTGGAGCTCCCTGATTCATAGCCACCCACGGAACCAAATAGGAGACTGCATAAACAGACGCGGATAGCGGGCCTGAGTTTGAGCCCAATAGAATGAGTAACGTTAAAACTAAGAAGGTCAAAAAGACCAAGGGGGTGGACAAGAAAGATCCGGACCAAGCGTTCATGGATCTTCAAGATCGGATGGAGGCTATGCGTTTTGGGATAAGCAAACTCGATGATGAGTCTTCCCATTTTACGCTGGTAACGGTTATGATGGACTTCCTCGATGAGGTTATGTCCGAATTTCGCAGATTTAGAGCCGTAAATCGCATGCAGCAGGTCCTCGACCGTCAAACGCAAACGTCGTTTGACGGTAACGATGGATTCGGGCCGCAAACGCGAAAAGGCAGAAGACCAGTGGCTGATGACCAACAGCCTGGTCCAAGTGGGTTGCAAAGGTTGCAACAACAACAACAACAACCATCGAGGTTGACCCCTGTTAGGGAAGCGGTGGAAAATATTCCAAGTCCGAGAAACGGACCGAATATTAATGAGGGTAGCATTAATAAGAGGAAGAAGAAGAAGAGCAAGAAGAAGCAGAATAAGCCCAGGAAGCGGCCTGAGGCTCTGCTGATATCGGACTGCACTTCCGAGGAGCTGGCGAAATTGCTCAAGGAAATGAAGCAGTCCGATGCTCTTAAATCGGTTGGAGAGACAATCTCTAAGGTCCGACGGGCCCAAAATGGAGGCATGTTGCTAGAATTGAAGCAGGGTAGTTCTGCAAGTGCAATTGCCCCAAAGGTTAAGGAAGCGGTGAAGGGCAAGGCGTCAGTGAGAACGCTAGCTCCTTCTAAAATGATTGAGATCATGCATCTCGATGAAATTACCACCCCAGAGGAGGTTGCGGAGTCTGTCAAAGCACAGCTCAACATCGAGGTTGAAATAGATCGTATCAAAATGAAGAAAGGCCGCGCGGCCGGTACGCAGTGGGCACGGATCAACGTATCGCTGCCAGACTTTCAAAGCTTCCTGAATTTGGGAAAGCTGAAAGTTGGTTGGTCGATATGCCATATCCGCGAGGTTATGGAAGAGCAGAAATGCTATAAGTGTTGGAAGGTAGGCCATACGAGCTACCATTGTAGGGAACCAGACAGAAGTAATCTGTGCTGGAAATGCGGTTTGAGTGGACACAAGAAGCAAGCTTGTACCAACTCTGTCAAGTGTTTGGATTGCGGTACGAGGTCACAGAACCTTCACGCAACGGGCAGTTATATGTGTCCTAGAAGGCGAACGATTAGATCATAATGGTTAGGTTGCTACAACATAACCAGAATCATAGTTATGCTGCATTCCAGTTAATGTGGCAAACGATTAGGGAAGAATCTGCGGATATAGTGTTGATTGCAGATCCGTATCTGGCAACAACCAACGTCAAAGTGTTACGCAATGACGATAACACAGCAGCGGTAGTGGTTAACGCGGACTTACCAGTTAAGGTAGTCAGTAAGGCTCTGAAGGGTTTAATGATAGTTGACATAGGTGATATGCGAGTGGTTAGCGTTTACGCGCCACCTAGATTTAGTATGGAAGAGTTTCAGAATATGTTGGATAACACGGTAATGGCCGTAACCGGTATCCACAAATTCGTTATCGGGGGGGACTTCAACGCTTGGTCAGCAAGTTGGAACAACCAACTTGGCGAGCGTGGAGAAACCCAGAAACGAAGAGGTGAGTTGGTATTATCAACCTTTGCGCAGATTGACGCAATTTTATTGAACGACGGCAGCACCCCAACTTATGTTGGACCAGGGCGTACGTCAGTAGTTGATCTTACTTTTGCGAGCAGAACAGTTGCAAGATCATTTCAGTGGGAGGTGTTATCTAGCTATATGAACTCTGATCATCGTGCAATACGAATAGATCTTGAGACGCAAAGCGTGCGTAACTTGTCCCGACCCATAACGGGATGGAGCATCAAGTATTTTAGCAAAGATATATTTGAAGTTATGATGCAAGCCGCTTTTGAGACCGAGGTCACAACAAGCGAAGACTTAATGCGTATACTTGTCACGGCGTGTAATGCGACGATGACTAAGCGTAAGAGGTACACTCCTAACAAGAGTGCATTTTGGTGGACGTTAGAGATTGAGGCACTTCGCAAAGAGTGCAAACACCGCGATCGATTAGCGCAAAGAGCATTCAATACTGATCTCTATTCTTCTTTTAGGGACGAGTTCAAGGTGGCAAGGAATGCCCTCAAGCGATTGATCAAGCATACCCGACAGAGGAAGTGGAAAGAGTTCCTGGGAACAGCGAACAACGCATCATTTGGTATTGTATATCATACGTTCAAGAAAGTGGCCGAGGGTTCGATTGGACCCCGAACCATGACATTGGACGAGTTTAGGGAAGTGGTGAGCGAGCTTTTTCCTACTCACCCAAACACGGTGTGGCCTGAATATCGTATCGATCAGCCACGAGAGTTTGAAAGAATTACTAATGATGAGATTCTTGCGGTTGCCAGGAGACTACCTAACAAGAAGGCGCCGGGACCAGATGGTATCCCGAATGAGGCGCTGAAAGTTGGTATGTTGACTGCAACCGCTGCATTTTGCAGGGTTTACCAAGGCTGTTTAGAGAACGCGAAGTTCCCCGATGAGTGGAAAAGGCAGAGGTTGGTGTTAATACCGAAGCCGAACAAACCACCAGGGGAACCGGGTTCGGTTCGCCCCATTTGTCTACTAGACGGGGCAGGTAAAGGTTTAGAACGCATCATAGTGCAACGGTTAAATGCACACATTGAGGAGGTCAACGGACTGTCTGACGACCAATTTGGTTTCAGAAGTCGTCGATCAACAGTTGATGCGATTCAACGGGTAGTGGACATTGTTTCGGTAGCTAGAAGTAGAAACAGATACAGTGGACGGTATTGTGCAGTTGTTACATTAGATGTTACTAATGCTTTTAACAGTGCTTCATGGTTGGCGATTGCAAATGCTTTACAGAGAATTAACACTCCTAAATATCTTTATGATATCATTGGTGATTATTTTAGGAATCGTGTGCTGATGTATGATACCACAGATGGACCGGCAGAGATTGCAGTCACATCGGGTGTACCTCAAGGCTCGGTACTTGGCCCAACGTTATGGAACCTTATGTACGACGGAGTCCTACGAGTTGCAATGGTGGAAGGTGCAAGGATTATCGGCTATGCAGACGATATAGTGTTGTTGGTGGAAGGTAATTGTGTTGATGATATTGAAATTCTCGTTTCCAGCCAGATTCGCATCATCGACAGATGGATGACCGACAACGGATTAAAGATAGCCCCGACCAAGACCGAGTTCATTATGGTCAGTTCCCATCAGAGGATACAACATGGGGCTATCAGGGTAGGTGATCACGTAGTACATTCGTCGCGCAGCTTAAAGTATTTGGGGATGGTCTTAGATGACCGCCTCGATTACACTTCACACATCAGGTATGCGGTGGAGAGAGCGACGAAGCTATGGACCACCTTGGTAAGGATGATGCCTAATAAGGCAGGTCCGAGTAGTAATGTTAGGCGAGCAATTGCTCTTACTGTTGTGGCGAAGGTCCGGTATGCCTCGCCCATTTGGTGTCATACCCTTAGATTTGCTAACCGTAGACAATGGCTACGTCGGTTTTACCGGCCAGTAGTCCAGCGAGTTATCTCTTCTTTCAGGACAACTTCTCACGATGCAGTCTGCGTGCTTGCGGGAATGATCCCGCTGCATCTCCTCCTGGACGAGGACTCCAGGACTTTTCATCGGAGACGAGCAGAGAACATCGCCGGATCGGTTGCACGTAACATGGAACGTGTCACAACTATGGAACGATGGCAACGAGAATGGGATGAGAGTGTTCACGGTCGGTGGACATACCGTCTCATACCCGACGTCAACAGATGGATAAGTAGAAGATTTGGTGGTGTAGATTTCTTTCTTTCTCAGTTTCTTTCCAGCCATGGCTTCTACGCCTACCAGCTTCATCGGATGCAGTTAACGGG
>NW_026902626.1:12500-15000 GCF_943734735.2 Anopheles gambiae | reverse complement strand
ATTTAATGAATTACATGTTCACCATACATTTTAGTACAAAATTGCTCGGTCAGACCTACAAAGTGCTATATCTCGAATACTAAACGTCGCAGATGGGTGTCGTAGAACAATTTTAAGTTCGTCTAATGATTCTACATCCGATTCTGGATAGTGGTTTTTCGACCACTTTTCAACATTTTGTGACACCCCGAACCTAGGGGCAGCTCCCTAGCTTTTTTCAAAAATGTGCACCGAACGGGCCAGAGAGCTCGAGTAGTCGAAAATTTTTTTTTTGCTAAAACCCCTCAAAACGTGTCAGGAACGCACCCTAGATGATGAAAAGTGCAACCAGAATGTCAATCGACAACATGCCCGGGGGTACAAATTTGCTCTACGCGTCCCTAGGTAGGGTACTTTTTCATACAAACATCAAAGTGTACGGTGCACAAAGTGCGCGGAACAAAAATTGCTCGGTCAGACCTACAAAGTGTTATATATCTCGAATACTAAACGTCGCAGATGGGTGTCGTAGAACAATTTTAAGTTCGTCTAATGATTCTACATCCGATTCTGGATAGTGGTTTTTCGACCACTTTTCAACATTTTGTGACACCCCGAACCTAGGGGCAGCTCCCTAGCTTTTTTCAAAAATGTGCACCGAACGGGCCAGAGAGCTCGAGTAGTCGAAATTTTTTTTTTTTGCTAAAACCCCTCAAAACGTGTCAGGAACGCACCCTAGATGATGAAAAGTGCAACCAGAATGTCAATCGACAACATGCCCGGGGGTACAAATTTGCTATACGCGTCCCTAGGTAGGGTACTTTTTCATACAAACATCAACGTGTACGGTGCACAAAGTGCGCGGAACAAAAATTGCTCGGTCAGACCTGGTACGGGACATAACTCGAATACTAAACGTCGCAGATGGGTGTCGTAGAACAATTTTAAGTTCGTCTAATGATTCTACATCCGATTCTGGATAGTGGTTTTTCGACCACTTTTCAACATTTTGTGACACCCCGAACCTAGGGGCAGCTCCCTAGCTTTTTTCAAAAATGTGCACCGAACGGGCCAGAGAGCTCGAGTAGTCGAAAATTTTTTTTTTGCTAAAACCCCTCAAAACGTGTCAGGAACGCACCCTAGATGATGAAAAGTGCAACCAGAATGTCAATCGACAACATGCCCGGGGGTACAAATTTGCTCTACGCGTCCCTAGGTAGGGTACTTTTTCATACAAACATCAACGTGTACGGTGCACAAAGTGCGCGGAACAAAAATTGCTCGGTCAGACCTGGTACGGGCCATAACTCGAATACTAAACGTCGCAGATGGGTGTCGTAGAACAATTTTAAGTTCGTCTAATGATTCTACATCCGATTCTGGATAGTGGTTTTTCAACCACTTTTCAACATTTTGTGACACCCCGAACCTAGGGGCAGCTCCCTAGCTTTTTTCAAAAATGTGCACCGAACGGGCCAGAGAGCTCGAGTAGTCGAAAATTTTTTTTTTGCTAAAACCCCTCAAAACGTGTCAGGAACGCACCCTAGATGATGAAAAGTGCAACCAGAATGTCAATCGACAACATGCCCGGGGGTACAAATTTGCTATACGCGTCCCTAGGTAGGGTACTTTTTCATACAAACATCAACGTGTACGGTGCACAAAGTGCGCGGAACAAAAATTGCTCGGTCAGACCTGGTACGGGCCATAACTCGAATACTAAACGTCGCAGATGGGTGTCGTAGAACAATTTTAAGTTCGTCTAACGATTCTACATCCGATTCTGGATAGTGGTTTTTCGACCACTTTTCAACATTTTGTGACACCCCGAACCTAGGGGCAGCTCCCTAGCTTTTTTCAAAAATGTGCACCGAACGGGCCAGAGAGCTCGAGTAGTCGAAAATTTTTTTTTTTGCTAAAACCCCTCAAAACGTGTCAGGAACGCACCCTAGATGATGAAAAGTGCAACCAGAATGTCAATCGACAACATGCCCGGGGGTACAAATTTGCTATACGCGTCCCTAGGTAGGGTACTTTTTCATACAAACATCAACGTGTACGGTGCACAAAGTGCGCGGAACAAAAATTGCTCGGTCAGACCTGGTACGGGCCATAACTCGAATACTAAACGTCGCAGATGGGTGTCGTAGAACAATTTTAAGTTCGTCTAATGATTCTACATCCGATTCTGGATAGTGGTTTTTCGACCACTTTTCAACATTTTGTGACACCCCGAACCTAGGGGCAGCTCCCTAGCTTTTTTCAAAAATGTGCACCGAACGGGCCAGAGAGCTC
Organism: Anopheles gambiae; assembly: GCF_943734735.2. NCBI lineage: Eukaryota > Metazoa > Arthropoda > Insecta > Diptera > Culicidae > Anopheles > Anopheles gambiae. Next base: position 12,726 of record NW_026902626.1, on the reverse strand, counting down.
GAGTAGTCGAAATTTTTTTTTTTGCTTAAACCCCTCAAAACGTGTAGAAAACTGATTTTAGATGATAAAAAGTGCAACCAGAACGTCAAACGACAACTTTGTTGGGGGTACCCTTTTTACTCTACGGGCCACTAGCTTAGGCGCGCCAACAGCGCTTTCCTCTCGGGTTCCCATTTTTTGCCCTCCTGGGATTATGATCATTTACTCATTGCCTACTATAGGGAAG
>NW_026902626.1:0-2500 GCF_943734735.2 Anopheles gambiae | reverse complement strand
ATTGCACGAGCTGCTGATACTTGTACCATGCACGGTACACGGTACCAAAATATACCCCTGAAGGTGTGCAATTTGGTGCTATCCTAGGAAATTTGTTTGGGCAAGCCTAGCTACGCGTTGTCGCACGTTGCATGGTCGTCGATCAGAGGTATGCAAAAGCACCTATCTAGGGGAATTACTTTATGTTCTAGTAGCAAGTTCGATTTTCCGGTCCAGCACGGCAGTAATCCTGCATGCATACACTCCATGTACCAAAAATGTATCAACCTAGGCGTTGCTCAGTAGCTTTTGGCGGCACATGTAAAAAGTATTCGAGTTTCAGATTCTTGGAACTTTGCGTATTGTTCAAAACTAATAACGAAAACTAAATTATAAATGGGTAAAAGGCTAGGCGTTTCTCAGTAGCTTTTTTTGCGCCACGTGGCAAAAGTATTCGAGTTCAGATTTCTGGGACTTAGCGTATTTTTCAAAATTGATTATGCAAATTGAAGTACAAATGGGGCATTAGCTAGGCGTTGCCCAGTAGCTTTTGGCGCCACATGGATGAAGTAGTCGAGTTCAAATTTCTAGGGACGTAGCGTAGTTCAATCATAATAAACCGAATCAAACATAAAAATCATGAAACTTACACCACGTCCCTAGGTTATGCACAAAACGTAACGATAAAGTGCCGGCCAGGTTAGAGGTGCACCAAAATTGTGTACCGATTAGGAAAAGTACTCTATGTTCCTATGACTTGGGTGAAAAGTGTTGATTAACTGCTGGTTAGGATAGACAGTTGCTTATCGTACACATCGCAAACGAACACCCCTTAGTGAGCAGTAGCAGAAGTCGATGGAACAAAGCGAATGCATTACAAACTGATCAAGTAAAATAAGGAACGCTACGTACTAGGACTTCTTTCCAAGAATGGTGTCCGCGACGGGAGGGCAAGCGTCCTTCCCAGGTTTCCCTAGTAAACCTTGTATGGTAAACATACCAAGCGTGTCCGTAAGCACGCAACGATAGTCACGAACGAGCACATACCTAGGGAAAGTACTCTACGTACTAGGACTTCTGTCCAAGAATGGTGTCCGCGACGGTCGGGCACTGTGACGCAATTACCAAATCCTAGAATCGTACAAGCAGTGTGTACAAACATAAACATTAACGCGTTCGCTCGGGCTGCGCCGTCCGTGTTGAACACAAATGTGGGTGATTATATGAGTGGATAGACAAAAACATGCGTGGCGAAGACAGTTTTCTGCACGATGTGCACATAGCTCATTTCGTCGTCCCGGGCTAATGGAAAAACACAAAAATATCGAGTATCTTTCTAGGTTTCTGTTATAAAAGGACAGGCCAAAAGGTGACCGGTTGAGATAAGCATTTTAAGCATACAAGCACTTTATTGCAACTTTTGATACAAAAACTAGGTACGTACACGTAGATTGTATCAACATGGACATCCATGATCGGGTACGCCCGGGCTGCGCCCTCCATGTTGTACTTTCCCTGATTGGTACACAATTTTGGTGCAAGTGTACCAACATGGACATCTATGAACGCGTACGCTCGAGATGCACCCTTCGTCTTGTACTTTCCCTGATCGGTACACAGTTTTGGTGCACGGCTATCCCGACCGGCAACTTGTACCTTTATCGACATCCATGAACACAAAGTGCGCGGAACAAAAATTGCTCGGTCAGACCTACAAAGTGCTATATCTCGAATACTAAACGTCGCAGATGGGTGTCGTAGAACAATTTTAAATTCGTCTAATGATTCTACATCCGATTCTGGATAGTGGTTTTTCGACCACTTTTCAATATTTTGTGACACCCCGAACCTAGGGGCAGCTCCCTAGCTTTTTTCAAAAATGTGCACCGAACGGGCCAGAGAGCTCGAGTAGTCGAAAAAAATTTTTTTGCTAAAACCCCTCAAAACGTGTCAGGAACGCACCCTAGATGATGAAAAGTGCAACCAGAATGTCAATCGACAACATGCCCGGGGGTACAAATTTGCTCTACGCGTCCCTAGGTAGGGTACTTTTTCATACAAACATCAAAGTGTACGGTGCACAAAGTGCGCGGAACAAAAATTGCTCGGTCAGACCTACAAAGTGCTATATCTCGAATACTAAACGTCGCAGATGGGTGTCGTAGAACAATTTTAAATTCGTCTAATGATTCTACATCCGATTCTGGATAGTGGTTTTTCGACCACTTTTCAATATTTTGTGACACCCCGAACCTAGGGGCAGCTCCCTAGCTTTTTTCAAAAATGTGCACCGAACGGGCCAGAGAGCTCGAGTAGTCGAAAATTTTTTTTTTGCTAAAACCCCTCAAAACGTGTCAGGAACGCACCCTAGATGATGAAAAGTGCAACCAGAATGTCAATCGACAACATGCCCGGGGGTACAAATTTGCTCTACGCGTCCCTAGGTAGGGTACTTTTTCATACAAACATCAAAGTGTACGGTGCACAAAGTGCGCGGAACAAAAATTGCTCGGTCAGACCT
>NW_026902625.1:75000-92500 GCF_943734735.2 Anopheles gambiae | reverse complement strand
ACAACCATCGAGGTTGACCCCTGTTAGGGAAGCGGTGGAAAATATTCCAAGTCCGAGAAACGGACCGAATATTAATGAGGGTAGAGTTAATACGAGGAAGAAGAAGAAGAGCAAGAAGAAGCAGAATAAGCCCAGGAAGCGGCCTGAGGCTCTGCTGATATCGGACTGCACTTCCGAGGAGCTGGCGAAATTGCTCAAGGAAATGAAGCAGTCCGATGCTCTTAAATCGGTTGGAGAGACAATCTCTAAGGTCCGACGGGCCCAGAATGGAGGCATGTTGCTAGAATTGAAGCAGGGTAGTTCTGCTAGTGCAATTGCCCCAAAGGTTAAGGAAGCGGTGAAGGGCAAGGCGTCAGTGAGAACGCTAGCTCCTTCTAAAATGATTGAGATCATGCATCTCGATGAAATTACCACCCCAGAGGAGGTTGCGGAGTCTGTCAAAGCACAGCTCAACATCGAGATAGAAATAGATCGTATCAAAATGAAGAAAGGCCGCGCGGCCGGTACGCAGTGGGCACGGATCAACGTATCGCTGCCAGACTTTCAAAGCTTTTTGAATTTGGGAAAGCTGAAAGTTGGTTGGTCGATATGCCATATCCGTGAGGTAATGGAGGAGCAGAAATGCTATAAGTGTTGGAAGGTAGGCCATACGAGCTATCATTGTAGGGAACCAGACAGAAGTAATCTGTGCTGGAAATGCGGTTTGAGTGGACACAAGAAGCAAGCTTGTACCAACTCTGTTAAGTGTTTGGATTGCGGTACGAGGTCACAGAACCCTCACGCAACGGGCAGTTACATGTGTCCCCGTAGGCGAACGATTAGATCATAATGGTTAGGTTGCTACAACATAACCAGAATCATTGTTATGCTGCATTTCAATTAATGTGGCAAACGATTAGGGAAGAATCTGCGGATATAGTGTTGATTGCAGATCCGTATCTGGCAACAACCAACGTCAAAGTGTTACGCAATGACGATAACACAGCAGCGGTAGTGGTTAACGCGGACTTACCAGTTAAGGTAGTCAGTAAGGCTCTGAAGGGTTTAATGATAGTTGACATAGGTGATATGCGAGTGGTTAGCGTTTACGCGCCACCTAGATTTAGTATGGAAGAGTTCCAGATCATGTTGGATAACACGGTAATGGCCGTAACCGGTATCCACAAATTCGTTATCGGGGGGGACTTCAACGCTTGGTCAGCAAGTTGGAACAACCAACTTGGCGAGCGTGGAGAAACCCAGAAACGAAGAGGTGAGTTGGTCTTATCAACCTTTGCGCAGATTGACGCAATTTTATTGAACGACGGCAGCACCCCAACTTATGTTGGACCAGGGCGTACGTCAGTAGTTGATCTTACTTTTGCGAGCAGAACCATAGCAAGATCATTTAAGTGGGAGGTGTTATCTAGTTATATGAACTCGGATCATCGTGCGATACGAATAGATCTCGAGACGCAAAGCGTGCGTAACCTGTCCCGACCCATAACGGGATGGAGCATCAAGTATTTTAGCAAAGATATATTTGAAGTTATGATGCAAGCCGCTTTTGAGACCGAGGTCACAACAAGCGAAGACTTAATGCGTATACTTGTCACGGCGTGTAATGCGACGATGACTAAGCGTAAGAGGTACACTCCTAACAAGAGTGCATTTTGGTGGACGCTAGAGATCGAGGCACTTCGCAAAGAGTGCAAACACCGCGATCGATTAGCGCAAAGAGCATTCAATACTGATCTCTATTCTTCTTTTAGGGACGAGTTCAAGGTGGCACGGAATGCCCTCAAGCGATTGATCAAGCATACCCGACAGAGGAAGTGGAAAGAGTTCCTGGGAACAGCGAACAACGCATCATTTGGTATTGTATATCATACGTTCAAGAAAGTGGCCGAGGGTTCGATTGGACCCCGAACCATGACATTGGACGAGTTTAGGGAAGTGGTGAGCGAGCTTTTTCCTACTCACCCAAACACGGAGTGGCCTGAATATCGTATCGATCAGCCACGAGAGTTTGAAAGGGTAACTAATGATGAGATTCTTGCGGTTGCCAGGAGACTACCCAACAAGAAGGCGCCGGGACCAGATGGTATCCCGAATGAGGCGCTGAAAGTTGGTATGTTGACTGCAACCGATGCATTTTGCAGGGTTTACCAAGGCTGTTTAGAGAACGCGAAGTTCCCCGATGAGTGGAAAAGGCAGAGGTTGGTGTTAATACCGAAGCCGAACAAACCACCAGGGGAACCGGGTTCAGTTCGCCCCATTTGTCTACTAGACGGGGCAGGTAAAGGTTTAGAACGCATCATAGTGCAACGGCTAAATGCACACATCGAGGAGGTCAACGGACTGTCTGACGACCAATTTGGTTTCAGAAGTCGTCGATCTACAGTTGATGCGATTCAACGGGTAGTGGACATTGTTTCGGTAGCTAGAAGTAGAAACAGATACAGTGGAAGGTATTGTGCAGTTGTTACATTAGATGTTACTAATGCTTTCAACAGTGCTTCATGGTTGGCGATTGCAAATGCTTTACAGAGAATTAACACTCCTAAATATCTTTATGATATCATTGGTGATTATTTTAGGAATCGTGTGCTGATGTATGATACCACAGATGGACCGGCAGAGATTGCAGTCACATCGGGTGTACCTCAAGGCTCGGTACTTGGCCCAACGTTATGGAACCTCATGTACGACGGAGTCCTACGAGTTGCAATGGTGGAAGGTGCAAGGATTATCGGCTATGCAGACGATATAGTACTGTTGGTGGAAGGTAATTGTGTTGATGATATTGAAATTCTCGTTTCCAGACAGATTCGCATCATCGACAGATGGATGACCGACAACGGATTAAAGATAGCCCCGACCAAGACCGAGTTCATTATGGTCAGTTCCCATCAGAGGATACAACATGGGGCTATCAGGGTAGGTGATCACGTAGTACATTCGTCGCGCAGCTTAAAGTATTTGGGGATGGTCTTAGATGACCGCCTCGATTACACTTCACACATCAGGTATGCGGTGGAGAGAGCGACGAAGCTATGGACCACCTTGGTAAGGATGATGCCTAATAAGGCAGGTCCAAGTAGTAATGTTAGGCGAGTAATTGCTCTTACTGTTGTGGCGAAGGTCCGGTATGCCTCGCCCATTTGGTGTCATACCCTTAGATTTGCTAACCGTAGACAATGGCTACGTCGGTTTTACCGACCAGTAGTCCAGCGAGTTATCTCTTCTTTCAGGACAACTTCTCACGATGCAGTCTGCGTGCTTGCGGGAATGATCCCGCTGCATCTCCTCCTGGACGAGGACTCCAGGACTTTTCATCGGAGACGAGCAGAGAACATCGCCGGATCAGTTGCACGTAACATGGAACGTGTCACAACTATGGAACGATGGCAACGAGAATGGGATGAGAGTGTTCACGGTCGGTGGACATACCGTCTCATACCCGACGTCAACAGATGGATAAGTAGAAGATTTGGTGGTGTAGATTTCTTTCTTTCTCAGTTTCTTTCCAGCCATGGCTTCTACGCCTACCAGCTTCATCGGATGCAGTTAACGGGTTCGCCGCTATGCGATGCGTGCGAGGAACCTGAGGACGCCGAACACACGATATTCCATTGTGTACGTCATCGTGAACTGATCATCAGACTTCAGCATCAAGTCGACGAAGAGTTAACGCCGGAGAACATCATCGAAGTTATGTCTGCTAACAGATATAACTGGAGCATGGTTCATCAAGCAGTACGGACGATTATGATTCGACAACAGCATCGAAGACACGTCATCGAACGAGGCGAACGACGTGCTTTGCTCGCCAACATCCAGTTGGCCTTGCAGAGCAGCGACAGTGACGACGAGTAACGACACGGATTCATCGTAGTTCATCGTAGCTTCATCGCTGAGGGCTAGACAGTGGCTAATCACCACTGTTGGAAGCCATTCGTTGCCTGGGATGATGGACATCCACCGCCCGAGTGACGTCGATACCCTAACGGGTGATCCACTCGGGGCCGGTTGAAGGCACGGAGGGGTTTTAGTGAGTAAGAATCTCACACTACCGGGGTTGATCACCCAGGTGTCTTATGCAAGATTTCCCCTTCGATAACAAAAAAAAAAAAAAAAAAAGGTAGCCAAATGCCTCGTCATCTAATTAGTGACGCGCATGAATGGATTAACGAGATTCCCTCTGTCCCTATCTACTATCTAGCGAAACCACAGCCAAGGGAACGGGCTTGGATGCACTAGCGGGGAAAGAAGACCCTGTTGAGCTTGACTCTAGTCTGGCATTGTAAGGCGATATAGGAGGTGCAGCATAGGTGGGAGGGCTTCCTCGTGGAGCTCGCCTCTGAGATACCACCACTCTTACTGTTGCCTTACTTACATGATTGGGTGGAACAAGCGCGGGCCCCAGGTCCGGATCGTGCGCGCACCTCCTCCGGGGGGCTGTGGCGGCGGTTCGCCTGCGCGCGCCCAATGCGCCGTGTTTCTCGCTCAGCGTCCAGTGTGTCGCTGGGTGGTGCCGCCGGGGAGACTGCATCGTAGCATCGTCGTGTGTAGCGTGTTACCCGCTTGTCCGACCGTGAGCCGTGGCCCGCAAGGGTACAAGCTTGCGTACGTCGGTGCATTCGTGGTGCACTGCTTCTGCGCGGTCGATCGTTTATGATGTCACGTTTGCCCCCGGTTCCGCGCGCCGCCCGGCTCGAAGACTCCTGGACAGGTCCTTTCGGTCCACGTCATGGACAGTGCCAGGTGCGGAGTTTGACTGGGGCGGTACATCTCCAAAACGATAACGGAGGTGTCCAAAGGTCAGCTCAGTGTGGACAGAAACCACACGCTGAGCATAAGGACAAAAGCTGGCTTGATCCCAACGTTCAGTACACTTCGGGACAGCGAAAGCTTGGCCTTACGATCCTTTTGGTTATAACGAGTTTTTAGCAAGAGGTGTCAGAAAAGTTACCACAGGGATAACTGGCTTTTTTTTTTTTTTTTTTTTATAAACGGGTTTTTTATTTTGTTTCAAAATTAAACCCTCCCGCTCCCCTACATTTTACCCGCGAGGGCTTACCCTGCAGGGGGTTTCATGGCTTAATGGCCAACCTTTTGTCCGTGCGAAAAGCACCTTCCATGTTTTATTTCTATTTCTAAATTCAACCGAAAAATTCACTCATTCCCCTAAATAGGGCGCTTTTTCACGCTCGATGCGTCGCTGTTTTTACGTGCATACCACGCCTAGCGGGAGGCAACTTCTGCCTCGACCACGGCGGCTTCTTCCGCGGCGTTCAGGCCACCGTCCGTGGCCTCGTTTTCCTCGTCGATTGCGCGGTTGCGCATACCAGATGGTCCGGCTGCTAAATCCGCGCGTTCTCGGCCGTCATCGTCATTGTTTATCGCCTGGCCGGACATCCCGAGAAGACGACGGTTTCGTCTCCTCTCCCTGAACCGCGCTTGACGCTCACGAAGCGCTGCACGTCGCTGAGCGGTCCGTGGTGAAGCTGGTGGGGTTGGGGGAAGTCCAGCTCGACGTTCTTCCCGCCGGCGTGCTGTTGCTGCTCGCCGGTTGGCGTTGCGTCGCTCGTTACGGGCCCGCCGCACTTCCGCGCGTTGGGCCTCCAGCTCTGCTGCGTCTTCGTCCTGACGCTCGATGACGTTAACAGCCAATGCTGCCCGCTCCTCGTCCCACGCTCGCTGCAGTTGGGCCGTTATTCGCTTCGCGGCTTCGCAAATACGACTCCAGCTATCGGCGTCGCGCAACAAGTGCCGCTGGAGGGTGTCCGGACAGACAGGGTCCGGACCTCCCTCGCCGAGTAGCTCCTGTCGAACTGCCGCAAAGCGTGGGCACTCGAAGAAGGCGTGCTCCGCCGTCTCTGGGACGCCGACGCACAACTGGCAGTCTGGGGACGACGTGAATCCATTGTGGCACAAGTAGTCACGGAAAAATCCGTGTCCGGACAAAACCTGTGCCAGATGGAAAGTCATATCTCCATGTTTCCTAGACTGCCAGTCGCCGACCGATGGAATTACACGGTGCGTCCACCGCGTGTGCCGGCTAGCATCCTGTTGCAGTGCGTCGGCATCCCATTCCTCCTGCCAGCAGTCGATGGTGTTCTGCCGCTCCGTCGCCCGGATGTCCTCCCTCGTTGCAGCACGGTCTGGAGCAAGGAGTTGTTGGTGAACCCGAGCATCCTCGTTGATGAGGTGGCATATCGGTACGAGTCCAGCGAGTAGGGTGGCCGTCTCATACCTGACGGTACGGAATGCCCGTGCCACCCTGATGGCTGCTTTTCGCTGAACTCGTTGCAGCATCCGTCGGCACTCTCGCACCTGAGTTGCCTCAGCCCAGACGGGAGCAGCATACCGCAACACCGATTCTGCCACATACGCCAGCAGCCTTGACTTGGCCGTCCTGGGGCCGCTGTGGTTTTGCATGAGGCGCGTTACAGCTGCCACCACGCGCGACGCCTTTTCGGAGACTTTCGTGACGTGATCTCGCCATTTCAGGTGATCTTGGAGCTGCACGCCCAAGTACCTGATGCTCCTAGAAGACTGGACTTCCACGTCACCGACGCGAAATGTCACCTGCGGCGGAGTCTTCTTGCTTGAGATCAGGACGGCTTCAGTCTTGGCTGGGGCCAGCTCCAGACCGTGCTGTTGCATCCAACGTTGGACCTGGTCAACGGCCTCCTCTGCTCTCGCGCGAACCTCGTCCGTGGTGGTAGCAGGTACCAACAGCGCCAGATCGTCCGCGTATCCGATGACTTCGACGTCGGGAGGTAGCGGCACATCCAGCACCCCGTCATACATGATGTTCCACAGAGTTGGGCCCAGGATGGACCCCTGTGGAACACCGGCGGTTACATGCCGTACGGCGGGGCCTTCGCTCGTGTCAAAGTACAGCACACGATCCTCGAAGTAGCTTCGAAGCATCCGTTGGAGGCCGACGGGAACACCTTTTGCCTGAAGGGCGCTGGCAATGGATTGCCAGCTGGCCGTGTTGAACGCGTTCTTCACGTCCAACGCCACCACAAGCAAGAAACGGTTATCCCGGCCGTTCGTTCGCCGGAACGACATGGCGGTACGGCCGGCCTCAACAACCCGCTGGATGGCGCTCACTGTCGACCGCCCTCGACGAAATCCGAACTGCCGGTCCGACAGTCGGGGTGAAGACGGCTCCTCGAGATGTTCATTGAGGCGATTCAGGATGAGGCGCTCAAGTACCTTCCCCAGTGCGTCGAGCATGCAGAGGGGTCGGTACGAGCTGCTCTCTCCCGGAGGCTTCCCCTGCTTCGGCAGCAACACCAGTCGTTGCCTCTTCCACTGCGCCGGAAACGAAGCGCGGTTGAGGCAATCCTGGTACAGGACCCGGAAGACCTCCGGGAACAACATGATGGCCGTCTTCACTGCCGCATTCGGGATGCCATCGAGCCCTGGTGCTTTGTGATTTGCCATCTGGCTCGCGATGAGCAGCAGCTCGTCGTCCGTTACCGGTGCAATTCCCGCCGTTGTTGTTGCTCCCTCGACGCTTCCAACGTTGCTCAGCTGCGACCAGTCGCAGGGCGGATGCTCAGGGAAGAGGTCGGATACAATGCGTTCGAGGACGACCCGGTCCGCTTCTGAAGGCGTCCGACTGCCCCGGAGCCGGGACATGACGACACGGTATCCTGCCCCGAACGCATTCTCTTCTGCAATTTCGATCAGCTCCTGGAACAAGTTCCGCTTGCTAGCTCGAATTGCTCTACTGAGCTCCGCCCTTGCTGTCCTGTGCTCAGCTGCTGCTATGCTGCGCTCCTCCAAGTCAGCCGTCTGCAGCAACCGGTCACGGGCAACCTCGCAATTGTTCCTCAGTCGAGCCAGGAGGGGAGACCACCAAAAGATGTTCCGATGCGGGTCTTGGTGCACTCGGGTAACCCGTTGCATCGTCTCGTCGCAGGCCTTGAGCATGGCTGCGATCATACCCTCCTGGCTCGTTGCGCGTTGGACAAAGTCCGCAGCGAACAGCGCCTCGAGGAATGAGGAAGGAGAAAACTGCGAGGTTTTCCATCGGCGGCCAGCGTGACGCACACGCCTCTGGCTTGAGGAATCACCCTGCTGCGACGATGGTTGCCGCTGTCGTTGCTGCTGCTGCTGTTGTGATAACTGCTGCTGTTGTAAGGACTGCTGTTGCTGCTGCTGCTGTTGCTGCTGAGACGACTGCTGCGCTGTCTGCTGATGGTTCTGCAGTTGTTCGGGGGATGGTGGTGTTCCTCCCACGGTGTAGAGAACATAGCGGTGGTCAGACGCGGTGTAGCTTGTGCTAACAACCCAGGTGTCAGGGCGAGCGATCGACGGGCTCGCGAATGCCACATCCACTATACTCGGGAGAGCCACCCCGTTGCCAACAAACGTGTATTCCCGACCTTGATTAATCACGATTAGGCCAAGCTGCTCCACCATTCCGTGCAGCTCTTCCCCGCGGTCGCAAGTCCTCGGGCTGCCCCACTCCTCATGTCTGGCGTTAAAATCGCCGGCGACGACGACTTGAGGGTGGGAGAAGCCTTCGAGTTCTATTGCTTCCAAGAAGCGCTCGAACTCTGCGAGGTTAAGGCTTGGTGGAGCATAGCAGCTGATGAAAACCACTCCGCCGATCTGCGCTGCAACCAACCCCTGAGCTTCACTGCACCACACCCGCTGTATTGGTAGCTCACCGACAGCTACCACCGCTACCGCCTTGCAGCTGCTGAATGCCCACCGGCCGTTGTTTTCAGGTGGGCGCAGAACATCAGAGAGAATGAGCACGTCTGCTTTCTCCTCTCTGGCAGCTTGCAGCACCAGGTTCTGGGCATCACGGCCATGGCCCAGGTTCGCCTGCAGAACTTTCAGGGCCGGGAACATCGTTGGGCCGAACGAGCACATTCGCTGTGGCCTATGTGGTGAGCGCCACCGCACAGTGCGCACTTTGCCTCATTCTGGCAGGATCGTGCTTTGTGTCCGGTAAGCCCACAGCGGATGCACAGATTCTGCCGATCTGCGGTGGAACGGCAGTTCGAGGCGATGTGGCCCATCTCCAGACAGCGGAAACAGCGCTGTCGCTCTGGAGGCGTTGGTGGGGCTGCTCGAACCTTGCTCACACAGTCGCACAGGAACAGTTTATGTCCTTCCAACTGCCGAGCCGACTTCACAGGTAGCCGGATGCGTGCTCGCTTCGAACCATCCGGTAGTTCCCAAATGCTGGCAGAAACAACTCCAGCACTTGCGCCAATCTTAGCATCGAGGGCAGCAATGATATCTTCCTCCGTAGCAAGGGGATCGATATCGACTACCAGCAGCTCACCCATTTCTGTGACAAGCCGACTGACGCCTGCGTCGCCGATGATTTTGCGGACGCCTTCCAGCATAAGCGGAGCGTTTGCCGTCTTGCTCAGCTCCATACGTAGCAGCCTAGCATGAGTTCGGCGGCCCTGCTTAATATGCCCTTTCATTTCGCTGTGAGCCGCGTCCAGACGAATGGCTTTGCGCACCTTGTCGTAAATGCCATCCCAGGTTTCGCCTTCGCTGGGAGACACCTCGATGATGTCAGGCCTCGGCTTTCGCTTACGCTGTAGCTGCTGCTGCTGCTGCATACGCTCCTGCTGTTGCTGCTGCGAGCCAGCGACCGCCTGTCGCTGTGGCTGACGTTGCTGCTGCTGCTGTTGATGCTGCGCGATACCGACTGCCTGTCGCTGTAGCTGACGCTGCTGCTGCTGCTGTTGCGGCTGCTGCTGGGAGCGTGGCTTACCCGTAGCTTTGCCGCGATATCTACGCCGTACGACCTCGCTGTAGGTCAGTTCCGGCACAGCGTCTTCGCGGACGGCTGTCGATGCCTCGCTGTGCGGCGGCATGACTACGCGCGACGTCGACGCGCGGGGCTGCTCCTGCTCGTGCTGATTCCGCTGTTGTTGTTGTTGCTGCTGCTGCTGTTGCGCAGAGGATCGGCGCGGCAACGGAGTTGGTGGTTGACGCGGACTAGATGACGGTTGTCCGCCGCCAACCTTTGCCGCCAACAGAGAGTTGAGCACATCTCGGTCGCGTTGATGTGCGGCGGCTAACTTCTCCATCTGCGCCTCGAGCTTCTCCTCACGGCGCTTTGCCTCCTCCTTTTCCTCCTGCAGCAGTTGGCACATGCCGGTTATCTGCTCCAGGAGTTTTGCGTTTTGCTCCTTCATAGCGATATTCTGCTCCTCGAGGCGTTGGATGGTTGCTCTGAGCAACTCGAGCTCCGGAGCCGGTGTCGCGGATGCAGCTTTTGGCTGTGCAGTGGGCTTGTTGATGCCTGTGGCGCTTACCCGAGGCAGCGCAACACGAGGCTCGGTCGCAAACAGCTTGGAACTGGGAGCCAAGCTGGTGCGGCAGTCCACCGACATCGCCCTAGCACCCGAGCGGGTCGATCTCCCGGGTGCTTCCATCGCGATAACCGACGTTCGCGATGGGTGGGGTAAAATGACCCTGGGGGTCGAGATGACCCCGGGGGTCGAATGACCCAGGGGGTCGAAATGACCCCTGGGATTCTGCGCCGCCTAGCTGGTGATCTGCTGCACGATGATGTCGGTTTCCGCTTCAACTCCGGTGTTCAGGGCGAAAAAGGTCCAATTTGTGCCCCCCTGGTGGGCGGGGGGGAGGGGGAAGGGGGTGGGGAAAAATTCAGGAGGGTGCGTCACACACGTGGGGAATTATTCCGCACCACTCCCAAATTTTCGCGGCACGTTCACTCGTCCAAACGGCTCGACCCGGAATTCCACCCTTTTTGGACCACTTTTCCGACTTTTTGACACTTATAAAATTTTTCACTGGGAGGGGGGGGGGGGTGGGAGCGGGGAAAATAATTTTCCCGGACTGCTGGGGTCACGCTCTACCACCCTACCAAAAATGAGAATTTTCGGGCGACCTCGACCTTATCCGACTCTTATCGGGCGCCCTACTCTATTCTGACCTCTGGGGGGGAGGGGGGAGGGGGGGGAGGGGGGAAAATAATTTTCCCGTAGTCGGCGTTACTTGCTCTACCACCCCTGCAAATTTGACAATTTTTCGGCACCTTTGGTTCCGCCGCCAACCGTCACCGGACCGAAAATTCAAATTTTGCCCCTTGGGAATTGCGCCCCGGCCAAATTTGTCCTATGGGTATTACTGAACTGTCACTTCCAAATGTCAAAATTTTTTTTCCCGATTTTCACTGTTTTTTTGGTCGATTCTTATTGTTTGCACAAAGATAAGCACAATGGTGAAAACCGCACTCGAATCCGACCAAAACTCACCGAGTTATTCACGATTTACTGTTTTTTTCGTTTTTACTGAGGACACGTGCCCCAGCAGTAGCACCCCCGACACTTTTGAATTCCGCGTTTTTTAACCGATTTTCGCACTTTTTTCGCTCGATTCACTATGAGTGTCACTACGCGCACCTTTCAAAACACACCCGGACAAAATCCGTGCAGTTTTCACTGAGTTTTTTTCATAACTAAATTCCCCATACAAAATGTATGGGGAAAAAACACATACACTTTTTTCAGCTTTCTACTGCACGAATCGTTGCAGAATCACTTCCAAACGCTTTAGAACCGTCAATTTACTTAAATTCAAGTGTTTGCGGCACCAATATCACGAAATTTTGCTCCCAAATTCCACACCCGGAAATCAGGTGCTACCGGGGGGGGGCCCACGTACACACAAAAACACGATTTTTCACTTTTACAAGAAAATCACCGATTTTCAGGTAAATAACACCGTCTAAAGGTAAAACGGGTGCTCTGAACTCGTTTTTAGCACTTTCCGAGCGATCCGAGGCCGTTTTACACACTTTTTTCTGAAACTCTGTCGGAGCGTGTTTACATCCGTCTTCACTCGACGGCTACTCGATGAACACCACAGGGATAACTGGCTTGTGGCCGCCAAGCGTTCATAGCGACGTGGCTTTTTGATCCTTCGATGTCGGCTCTTCCTATCATTGTGAAGCAAAATTCACCAAGCGTAGGATTGTTCACCCTTTCAAGGGAACGTGAGCTGGGTTTAGACCGTCGTGAGACAGGTTAGTTTTACCCTACTGGTGTGTGCTTATAGTCGCTATCTTAACGGAATTCCTGTGCAGTACGAGAGGAACCACAGGTACGGACCACTGGCTCAATACTAGTCCGACCGGACTTTGGTATGACGCTACGTCCGCTGGATTATGCCTGAACGCCTCTAAGGTCGTAGCCAATCCGAGCTGATAGCGCTTCTCAAACCCATTAGGTGTTCGGAAGCTAGCGGGCCTAACAACCCTCTGAGATCCGTTGGAGTCTGCGTCTGCAGCCCGGCGTCTCATCCCGCTATACCTAGGCCGCAACGAGTGGAGTTCGCTGCACGTGTTAGTACCGTAACTGGGAACGCCGTTGGCTTGAGCTCTGCCCAACGTGGATATACCTAGTTTCGACACCTATCAACCGCCCGCAAACGACGGGACTTCAGGCTGGGAGCTGCGAGTTGTAGAGATGCGTTCGCATCGATCCTCTCAGGCGACCCATGCTTGGTGGTTTGTCCGTGTGCCCCTTCCTCGATGTGCGCAAGCTCGTCTTGGTCTGGGGACCACGTCGACACAGGGGATACTTTTGTGAGAGCAAGAGTGTACTTAGTTGAGTGTAGCAAGGGATCGCGTGCCCCTTCCTCGATGGCGCAACGAACCATCTTGGTCTGGGGACCGTGGTGCCGTGCTCTGGTGAAGCTTGGTGCGTGCTCTTTCCTTGTCAGACGAGTGACTTGACTTGGTCTGGAGACCGTTCCTTTACACTAGTGGACAAGAGCTGGCTACTTCCGTGTCAGACGAGTGACTTGACACGGTATGGAGCGGAACACGTAACACTAGTGAGCTTGTCGGCGTGCCTCGTTCTCGACTTGATTGTCTTGATGTGAGAAACGTGCCGACCAAACCAGTAAGCTTACACACCTGCTCGTTACAAGTTGTATAAGTTAATCCGTTTGGGCCGGTTGCCTTGCACATGATGGTGTTGTTGACCATGTTCGGTTAACACGTCGTGTGTCGAGGTGGCCGGCCTTGGTAGTAGGATGTCTTGTGCATGTGACGTGTTGACCTGGTTTGGTCGATGTGTCGTCGTGTACGAGATGACCTACTTACCCGTCAGTTGTCCAAGTTGTATCATGTGTTGACTTAGTTGACGTGTCATGTGCATGGATGATTGGCGTACGGGTCATGTATGGTGCACTTGCTTCAGTTGAAGGGATGTACTAGTACAGTTATATTAATTGTTTATTTCACGATCTGGTCTTTTGGCTGGATCGCGAAAAAAACGCTAAGTCCCAAATCTTGAACTCGAGAGGAGAGCGCTGATGACAACCTTTTGGACTGGAGCTCCCTAGAATTCGGCTTTTTCCTTCTCTAAAGGGATGCACTGTTGTATGAATTGTTTATTCACGATCTGGTCGTTGGATTGGATCGTGAAAAAAAAACGCTAAGTCCCAGATCCTGAACTCGACAGGAAAGCGCTGATGGCAAACATTTTGACTGGAAGTCCCTAGAAAACGGGTTTTTCCTTATTGGCATTATGTGGCACGTTTATTGTGGCTAGAACATTAATTATCCCCCAAATGGCACCAACGCTTGGCGAAAGTCTCGAAATACTCCTATCCCGACGCACCAGCAACCGCAACACGATGCAAAATAAATTGCACGAGCTGCTGATACTTGTACCATGCACGGTACACGGTACCAAATTATACCCCTGAAAGTGTGCAATTTGGTGCTATAGTAGGAAATTTGGTTGGGCAAGCCTAGCTACGCGTGTCGCTACGCGTGTTGCATGGTGGTCGATCAGAGGTATGCAAAAGCACCTATCTAGGGGAATTACTTTACGTTCTAGTAGCAAGTTCGATTTTTCGGTCCAGCACGGCAGTAATCCTGCATGCATACACTCCATGTACCAAAAATGTATCAACCTAGGCGTTGCTCAGTAGCTTTTGGCGGCACATGTAAAAAGTATTCGAGTTCAGATTCTTGGAACTTTGCGTATTGTTCAAAACTAATAACGAAAACTAAATTATAAATGGGTAAAAGGCTAGGCGTTTCTCAGTAGCTTTTTTGCGCCACGTGGCAAAAGTATTCGAGTTCAGATTTCTGGGACTTAGCGTATTTTTCAAAATTGATTATGCAAATTGAAGTACAAATGGGGCATTAGCTAGGCGTTGCCCAGTAGCTTTTGGCGCCACATGGAGGAAGTAGTCGAGTTCAAATTTCTGGGACGTAGCGTAGTTTTCAATCATAATAAACCGAATCAAACATAAAAATCATGAAACTTACACCACGTCCCTAGGTTATGCACAAAACGTAACGATAAAGTGCCGGCCAGGTTAGAGGTGCACCAAAATTGTGTACCGATTAGGAAAAGTACTCTATGTTCCTATGACTTGGGTGAAAAGTGTTGATTAACTGCTGGTTAGGATAGACAGTTGCTTATCGTACACATCGCAAACGAACACCCCTTAGTGAGCAGTAGCAGAAGTCGATGGAACAAAGCGAATGCATTACAAACTGATCAAGTAAAATAAGGAACGCTACGTACTAGGACTTCTTTCCAAGAATGGTGTCCGCGACGGGAGGGCAAGCGTCCTTCCCAGGTTTCCCTAGTAAACCTTGTATGGTAAACATACCCAAGCGTGTCCGTAAGCACGCAACGATAGTCACGAACGAGCACATACCTAGGGAAAGTACTCTACGTACTAGGACTTCTGTCCAAGAATGGTGTCCGCGACGGTCGGGCACTGTGACGCAATTACCAAATCCTAGAATCGTACAAGCAGTGTGTACAAACATAAACATTAACGCGTTCGCTCGGGCTGCGCCGTCCGTGTTGAACACAAATGTGGGTGATTATATGAGTGGATAGACAAAAACATGCGTGGCGAAGACAGTTTTCTGCACGATGTGCACATAGCTCATTTCGTCGTCCCGGGCTAATGGAACAACACAAACATATCGAGTATCTTTCTAGGTTTCTGTTATAAAAGGACAGGCCAAAAGGTGACCGGTTGAGATAAGCATTTTAAGCATACAAGCACTTAATTGCAACTTTTGATACAAAAACTAAGAACGTACACGTAGATTGTATCAACATGGACATCCATGATCGCGTACGCCCGGGCTGCGCCCTCCGTGTTGTACTTTCCCTGATTGGTACACAATTTTGGTGCAAGTGTACCAACATGGACATCTATGAACGCGTACGCTCGAGCTGCACCCTCCGTCTTGTACTTTCCCTGATCGGTACACAGTTTTGGTGCACGGCTATCCCGACCGGCAACTTGTACCAACATCGACATCCATGAACGCGTACGTAGCGTACTTTCCCTGATCGGTACACAATGTTGGTGCACGGCATAGGAAATGGGCTTAAAATGGTCAAACTCAATCCATTTCCACTAAAGATAGTCAATAACAGCTGTGCCGATGAAGTAGGGCACGATGCAAGTCAATGTTATTTAATGAATTACATGTTCACCATACATTTTAGTACAAAATTGCTCGGTCAGACCTACAAAGTGCTATATCTCGAATACTAAACGTCGCAGATGGGTGTCGTAGAACAATTTTAAGTTCGTCTAATGATTCTACATCCGATTCTGGATAGTGGTTTTTCGACCACTTTTCAACATTTTGTGACACCCCGAACCTAGGGGCAGCTCCCTAGCTTTTTTCAAAAATGTGCACCGAACGGGCCAGAGAGCTCGAGTAGTCGAAATTTTTTTTTTGCTTAAACCCCTCAAAACGTGTAGAAAACTGATTTTAGATGATAAAAAGTGCAACCAGAACGTCAAACGACAACTTTGTTGGGGGTACCCTTTTTACTCTACGGGCCACTAGCTTAGGCGCGCCAACAGCGCTTTCCTCTCGGGTTCCCATTTTTTGCCCTCCTGGGATTATGATCATTTACTCATTGCCTACTATAGGGAAGGTACCTTGCTTCGAGGTCAAAAATGAAGATTTCACCAAATCGTAGTTTTAACCTCTATTTAGTCGTAGGAGCATGGTTTGCAGTGTCCGTGGGTCATATAAGCCCCCGTTTGGGTCATACGTCCCCTCCCCGATGAAAATCGTCATATGACTATAGGCCGAACTTATGAAGCAAAAGTGGTGTCTGGTGGGTTCTGCCGATGATCTTAACCTATGATTTTGAGTTTCCACTCTTTCAAAACGTTTCCTGGAGCAGTACATCACGGGTCTACGGACCCAAAGACTTCGTTGCGATGGTTTCAAGCATAAAAGTTGTAACAGTTAAGGGTTTTTAATACGCGTATATTAAATCATTGCTTGAAACTAAGCTTCGTTGTCTTTAAACTCTGCAAGACCAATCGAACTTCTTAGGGAAACTCGAAGCATTCACGCTAAGCTGGTGGTGCAGGGCACATAGCGTGATGAAACCGGGTTTCCCTACCAAATGTGGCATATTTTTTCCCTGAGAGCGAAGCTCAGACCCACGTAGGGGAGAGCGAAGTGGAACTTAAATGTTCAATGCAGCAAATGTTCGCCATGCGGATAAACAAGTTGGAATAGTTCAATGTAGTGTAATGCAAACACGAATCGCAAATAACGATACGGGACCCAGAAGCAATTCTGCGGATCCCTCGGGGAGTGGTGAGTTGATATAAATTAGAGGTGAAAGTCCAAGTTGTTCGGGCTCCGGCTCGGCAGCCGATACGAGGTTCCTGTTGAGCTTGTTTGTACATCGCGCAGAGGCGCCGTTCGGTTCTAGCAATGATTCCCGCCACCATGTTCCATGCGTGCAGAGATCCGTTAGAGCTCGTTCAATGTGTCCCGCCGTGATTACGAAAAAGTCCAACAGTTGACTTAGTTGGGTGTGCGTCAAGTAATCGCGCAGAGATGCCGATCGGTTCCTAGCAATGTTTCCCGTCACAAGGTGGTATTGGCACCTGTGCAGAGTGGCCGTTAGCAATGTCTCCCGTATCACGGTGGTGTACCATCACTAGTGCAGAGTGACCGCTAGCAATGTCTCCCGTCACAAGGTGGTAGCCCAGAAGTGCAGAGAAGCCGCTGTAGCAAAGTCTCCCGTATCACGTTGGAGTTCTTCCACTAGTGCAGAGAGATCGCTGAACCGTTCAATGTGTCCCGTCGTGGTGTGCTTGTACCGAGCACGTAGGATACACCTTGCTTTGTTGGTTTGGGATAGGAGTGGTCGCGCAACTGCCTCCACGCCGCAGAGTGCCAGTTCGGATTGAAGGTCAACTTTAGCCGTTCAATGCATCAGTCGGTGGGTGTTCAGATGGCATCACAACTTCCCCTAGGTGCTCAAGTTGGCTGGGTTGTAAAGCATGTACACATGCGCAGAGTATCGTGCGTACTAGCAAAGTCTCCCGTCACGGTGGTTACGCATGAGTTCCATGCAGTGCAGAGAGATCGTTAGTGCGTGCAATGTACCAGTCGATGTGTCGTACCGGCATACAACCCCGCTTAGAGGCCCGTCACTCGAAGAGGACAAGAAAGAGTGCGCAG
>NW_026902625.1:57500-67500 GCF_943734735.2 Anopheles gambiae | reverse complement strand
AGCCGCAAGCATGGGGAAGTTGACTTTTTCCTCACCCAGCTCCTCACGGGGCACGGGTTCTTGCGCTCCTATTTCGTCGAGAAAGGCATCCTGGAGGGCTCGCCCAACTGCCCTGAATGTGGTGACGCCGTGGAAGACGTTGAACACGTGCTGTTCCACTGTCCACGGTTCGATCGGATCCGGAATGAGATGCAGCAGCGGTGCCATTCCCGAGTAACAATGGATAACATCGTCTCGGAAATGTGCACCCGCAGCGAAACGTGGGAGGCCGTCCGCGCCGCCGCCAGGACAATCTTCTCCACTCTCCAAGCGAGATGGGATGTTGAGCGTCCACCAACGGCAAGGCGACGCAGGCGGGCCAGACGGCGGGCGAGGGACGCAAATGGTGGTCCCTCAGGCCATGCGGCACGGCAACAACCCGCACCGCAAGGGCCACCGTAAGCCGGAAAGTTATTAATCGTTTATTTATTTTCGTTTCTTTCCAGCTTTCTTTTTCTCTTCTCTCATCTATTTTCAGCTTTCTTCTATCTCTTTCTCCTTCTTCTTGTTTCCTCTATCCAAATCTCGTTTCAGGAGAACTGCCTTACGTGCTTGGAGTGGTGACCAACGATGCCGACCCCCCATTGCCCACCCGAAGCGTGGGCGATAGGACCAAAGGGACCGCGTCGCACCACGGAAAGCACCGTAATAAGCAGAATCAGCAGACCAGATCGCCGCAGAAGATGCGTCGTGACCCAGGGTGCAACCGCACACACGACTCCGCAAGAAGTAATACGCACCACAAGCGTACCGGCCGAGTTGGGTGAGTCGGAGAGGGGGATGGAATATGCTCACTCTTCGTTAACAAAAAAAAAAAAAAAAAAAAAAAAAAAGGTAGCCAAATGCCAAATGCCATCGGACAGCCGAACGGAGCGGACGTGTTCTCACCTCGCTCCCGCTCGACACCAGAGTTCTACTGAACATTTTATACCCGGAGGCCCCGCCGCTACGGTATAAATTTGCTAGGTGCTCTGCTCATCCGCTCAGTCTTCATCCAGCCTTCGAGACGGCGTTACGCTGCCCAAATACCCAGCGCTCAGTGCTAGTGAATAATTTTGTGTGTGTGTGAAAGTGTCAGTTTTCTTTTAACCGTTGACGAGGAAGGTCGTGCTTCTGCTAGTCTCAGTTTCTAGAGTGCTTGATACAGTGTGTGTGTTTGTGTGTAGTGCTGTGTTGTGTTCTGTGTTAGCAATTCCAACCGTTATTAGCATCGCCTTCTGCGTTTATTATTCTAATTGTTTTTGCCGTCGGCTTTTTTCCTTCGGCATTGTAGCATCACCTTCTGTGTATTTTAATTTATTTGATTTTGCCGTCGGCTTTTTTCCCGTCGGCATTTTAACATCACCTTCGGTGTATTTATTTTATTTTAAAATTGTCGTCGGCTTTTTTCCCGTCGGCATTTAAGCATCACCTTCTGTGTATATATCTTATTTTAATTTTGCCGTCGGCTTTTTTCCCGTCGGCATTCTAGCATCACCTTCTGTGTATTTATTTTATTTTAATTTTGCCGTCGGATTTTTTCCCGTCGGCACACTAGCATCACCTTCTGTGCGTATTTTAATTTATTTTATTTGGTCGTCGGCTTTTTTCCCGTCGGCATTTCTGCAAGTGTTTTAAATTAAAATTATTTTAGCGTTGGAATTGTTGACCGGTGCCATAAGTGCTACGTGTGAGTGAAGTGAAGTGATTCTGGGCCTTGAAGACTCCGATTGCTATTTTAATTAAGCCTTCTGCAAATTTTATTTTTAAATAACCCACAACTGCCATTGGGAAATTAGCATCGCCTTCAGCGTTATTATTTAACTGCCTTCTGCATATTTATTTAAATATTATTCTTGAATTAGCATCACCTTCAGTGCCATATTAACTTAAAAATAATTTTATATAAGCCTTCTGCAATAATTGTGATTTAATTTCTCTTTACATATATTATCTAGAATCACCTTCAGTGTATTGAATATATTTTAGCCTTCTGCAAAATACAAAATATTAATTAATTTCTTTTAAAAACAAGTGCCTAAAGAAAATATTGTTATTTAGCATCGCCTCTGCGTTTTATTTAAAATAAGCTTTCGTTGACGACTTCGGTCGGAATCACTAGTGTTGTGTGTGTTGTGTGTGTGAATAAGTGAAGTGATTCCGTGTTTTGATAACTCCGATCGCAATTTGTTCTAAGCCTTCTGCAAATTTAAATTTAATTCTACAAACCCACAATTGCCGACGGGAATTTAGCATCGCCTTCAGCGTTTTTTAATAACTGCCTTCTGCAGAAAATTTAAATTAATAATTAAGAAATTCCAAAATAAGACAAATAAGCATTGCCTTCTGCAATTGAAATATAATATTTTTATTAAATAAATAAGCCTTCTGCATTGGTAACCTATTTAAAAAGTTTCCTTTTAATTTCGTCTATAGAATCACCCTCAGTGTTCAGATAAAATTTCAAATCATTCAACTAATCCTCGATATTATTTTAAATTAACTTTAAATTGCCCATATAAATTATTCATACTAATAGCATTGCCTTCTGCATTTTAATAAATTAACTAAGCCTTCTGCATCAAGCTTTCGTTGAGACTTCGGCCGGAATCACTAGTGTGTGTGTGTGTGAAAAGTGAAGTGTTCTTGTGTTGACCGTTCCGATTGCCATAAGCCTTCTGCATTTAATTTTATTTTAATTTTTTATTAAATTGCCTTTTTATAAATCCCAGTTTGCCGTCGGGAAATTGGCATCGCCCTCCGCGTAGAAATAAAATTCCTTTCTATCAGTTGCCTTCTGCAAAACATTTTATGATTTTTAACAAATATATTATTTTAGTTAACGGTTTGCCCTTAGAAATTCAATATATTATATCAAGCCCTCAGCAAACAAAATTATTTTATTAAATCGCCCTCCGCAAGAACAAACTTTGAATTTAAAAATATTATTAGACAATTAGTTTATTAGCATCGCCATCTGCGTAATTAATTAAATTAAGCCTTCAGCAAATAAGCTTTCGTTGAGCGGTCCGCGAGAACATTGTGCTTAGTGTGTGCTGTGTGCGAGATTGCCGATTCCATCTGTTCCGGCGACGAGATTTTCTCCAAGCGGCGTAGAAACATCGAGAGTTTTCAAACCGGCAAATAGTTTAAAGTTTTTATAGAGTAGAATTTGAAATCCCATTTACAACCTAACCCAATCTCAATTAGCTCCCCAACTAAACCTTATTATATAAAACCACATTTATTTTCTTTTTTCGATTCTCTCTCCCCCTCAGCATTAAATTTCATAATATATATAAAAAACTAACAATAGAAATAGTTTTTCAAAACACTTCACAAACACATTTTGAACCACCATTCGTAAAGTAGAAAAATTTCCCAAACCAGTAGAACTAACAATTTCAATTTTCAAAATCTATCCTAACCAAATTTCAAAACTCTCGTAAAACTAACAAACATATCTCCAGTGTAGAGCGTAGAGTAAAGTGACCGGAAACTATTTTACCTGTATCCCGTAGCATAGCCAAAAATATAACGGGACACTTGGTCCATTTTACCTGTAACGTTGAAGCACACACGTCTCCTCACGTAGTTTGTCACTTTTAAGCACTCTTAAATTTCATTCATTTCATTCATTTCATTCAAATCTCGAAAACTCTGAAAAAACTTAAATTTTACATAGAAAGCCTTCTGCGAAAATTTTAAAATTATCCCCAGTTCAGTTTTTATCCATGAGCAAATTATTTTCAACTTAAAAAAAAAAAAAATATTTATTTAATTTTTTCACTCAAATATTTAATCGAATAATTGTTAAAAAAAACCCTTTTTTTAAAACAATTAACTTACATCGCCTTAAGCACAATAGAGCAAATTAATAAATTACAATTTCAAATTCAACGCTCAACAATTAGACTGCTTGTATTCAAGCATACTTTCCATCACAATCCAAAGAGTTATATTCCCTTACAAAATTAAATCTCAATTAACTAATACATTTATACACTTTGTATTAGTTTCCATATAAATTAATTTAACAAATTCTAATATCAACCAAAAAATTTCCAATTACTTATTTTAAATAATAATTCGTCTTCTCCAACCATAACCAATAACCCTTTTACAAGCAGAAGTTAAATAATCACGTAGTTATTTTTTCTCCCGGTTCTTTGCATGTAAAATAAAATAATTAATGAATTTAAATAGTTTAAGTAATTATTAATATTAATTAATTTAAAAATAACAAAATAGTTTGAATTGACATTTCAACACTTGACATTTGACGTTGACATATAATCAAACTGACAGCTCAATATATCTGACACCTAACGTCACCTTGACATCTTGAATTGGTTGACAGCTATAATTGAAATTCTTTGACAGTTGCAACCGATTAAATAATAATTTAAAAAATCAATTATTTATATTTAACCAACTAAGTTAAATTAAAATTTCGTTCCTCAAGTTACAACTTGTTACATAATAATAAACTTTAAATTCCTTGTATACTTCCCAATATCATTAGATTAATTAAAATTTTTAATATCCAACTTAAAGATACCTTTAATTTTTGAAAAGACACATAACAGTAAAAAAAATCAAAACCACCATTCGTAAAGAAGAATAATTCCCCAAACCAGTAGAACTAACAATTTAAATTTTCAAAATCTATCCTAACCAAATTTCAAAACTCTCGTAATACTAACAAACATATCTCCAGTAAGGGAGCGTAGAGCAAGGTGACTGGAAAGCCATTTTACCTGTATCCCGTAGCATAGCCAAAAATATAACGGGACATTTGGTCCATTTTACCTGTAATGTTGAAGCACACACGTCTCCTCACGTAGTTTGTCACTTTTAAGCACTCTTAAATTTCATTCATTTCATTCATCTCATTCAAATCTCGAAAACTCTGAAAAAACTGAAATTACACATAGAAAGCCTTCTGCGAATATTTTAATATTATCCCTAATTCACTTTCTATCCATGAGCAAATTATTTTCAATTTAAAATAAAATTAATGTTTAATTTTTTTCACTCGAATATTTAAACGAATAATTGTTTTAAAAAATCCTTTATTTAAAATAATTAACTTACAACGCCATAAGCACAATAGAGCAAATTAATAAATTACAATTTCAAATTCAACGCTCAACAATTAGACAAGCATACTTTCCATCACAATCCAAAGAGTTATATTCCCTTACAAAATTAAATCTCAATTAACTAATACATTTATACACTTTGTATTAGTTTCCATATAAAATAATTTAACAAATTCTAATATTTACCAACAAATTTCCAATAACTTCTTTTAAATAGTAATTCGTCTTCCTCAACCATAACCAATAACTCTTTAACAAGTAGAAGTTTTAATAATCACGTAGTAATTTTTTCCCCTGGTTCTCTGCATGTATTAAAAAAAAAAATATTAGTTTTCTGATTTAAATAATTTAAATAATTATTAATATTAAATTCTCTTAATAATAACAAAATAGTTTGATTAGACATTTTAACACTTGACATCTAACGTTGACACATAATTAATTTGACAGCTCAAAATATCGGACACCTAACGTCACCTTGACATCTTAAATTGGTTGACAGTTATAATTAAAATTCTTTGACAGTTGCAACCGATTAAATAATAATTTAAAAATCAATTATTTATATTCAACCAATTAAATTAAATTAAAATCGCTTATGCTCAAGTAACAATTTATTACACAATAACAAATTCAATTCTATTAATCCTTAAATACACAACTTCATACCCTGTTGACATTTAAATTGTTTGGACAGCTTGTTCAAACCTGACATTTACCGTTATTGACAACAAATAGACTGACAACTATTAAACTAAAATTTTAATCTCGGAAAACTCTTTCAATTTATGAAATTCCCCTTTTCTAAATTAAATTAAAGTGTACTTAAATCCGCTCTCAATCGTTTAAATCGCTTCCTAAGCTTTTTCTTTTATTTATTAATACCATCTAACCCAGTTAATACTTTCTCCGTTGCATCAATTTGAAAATAACTTTAATCATCTTATTTGATTATTCCCATGACATTAAATTGCATCCATTAGACATTGACGTAAAACATCACAGTACCATTGACATTCAAATAGATTTGACAGTTTTATCAATTACTTGACTGACAGTGACATCAAACGCCTCATCACATTGACAGCAAAATTAATTGACAATTTGATTACAGCGCGAAATCCATTGACATCTTTCGTTTTAAATTTGACAATAAATTCATTCTCCGTTTTAATTTAAAAATTTGACATTAAATTCGTCCCAAAACCCGACAATAATTACTTAATCAATCAATCAATTAACAAACTTGCGAAATTCCTTAGAAAACAAGTAGACAGTCACAATAACCTCCACAGGATTTAACCGTAGAAATAACCCAGTAGAAAAATGGTGATGAACACACGCTCCACTTTAGTTCGTAGAAGTAGTCCCTCGAAGGCAGTGACGAGTAGATATTCCGTCCGCCGTAGCTCGCTGGGAACGATGTCCCCGTCTAAGGCTTCGGCCACCAGCTTTGGTAGACGGGCATCAACAACCCAGCTGATGGCTTCCAAGGCACCTGCCCTACGAAGAGCTTCTTCGGTAGAGGTGGAGGGAAAATCAAAAAGGGTCTCTGTTCTCCCGCAGATTGCGGAAGACAGCCAAGGGGAGGGCTCTAAGGCAGGGCAAATTTACGACAGGAAATTTTTCGCTACCGCATATCCAGCAGAGTCAAATCCCATGGGCCCATTGCAAAAGGCAAAACATGAGCTCATGCTGTTTATCATGGACACCGTAAAGCACAGGGCTATTTTGGCCAAGACGCCCCAATTCTCGAATTGGGAAGAGCGTATCGGCTCAGTCTTAGCCCTGCTGCACAATCTTCCAGCAATTTGGCTGGGAGAGGCGGGGTCAGGAGTTGATGTTGGAACGGGAACCGAGGATCTCGTGGTGGAGGACCCGGTGTTGGAGCAAGAATTAGGGCCTTTGGCAGGCCCTAATCAGGAGCCGCAACCGGGATCTTTGCCTTTGGATGAGACCGATATCACCAAATTCCTCACTGTTTTTGGGGGAATTATGCGGGAGATGTTCAACACACTAGTTAGGGAGAATGAGGCCAAGACAGGAGGAAATGGGGAACAGGGACAACAGCTGGTGGGTCAGGAAGGGAAAAAGGGCAAGAAGAAGGGAAAGGGTCGGAATGCCAAGGTAGTTGTGGCAGAGGAACCGTGCGAAGGGGAAATTTGTTCGACGGACCAGGGATCTGGACCATTAGAGGGGCAAGAGGGTGCGCAAGAATGGCGGACGGTAAAGGGGAAGACCGCCGTGCGCCGGGAGAGACGGAAGAGGAAGAAGCAGCGTGAAGCTGAGCAAGCAGCTAGCCTCGCCGCAAACACGCCACCTTCTGCTCCCCAACCCAAGCAAAAGCCGGCATCTGCTTCTAATCCCAGGGCCGGCCGAATGCCAAACGCCATCGAGCTCGAATCAATTGGGGGATTCAAGCACGCGGACATGATGCCTATCCTTAGGGAAACGGTGAAGAAAGAGGATGTGCAGAGAATCCGCACAAACTTTAAGGGTCATCTACTCCTGGAGCTAGCACCAATGTCGCACCAGGAAACGATGACCCTTTGGAGAGAGGTGTCTGCGGCCCTTGATGGCAAAGCAAAATGCCGTCCGCGGACACCCTCAGTGCGGGTGAACTGCACCAACATTCCGCCTGGCACTTCGTCCGAAGAAATTTCTTCGGAAATGAGTGCCGCGCTGGGCGTTGAAATTTTCAGCGACCAGATCACGACCGTAAAAACGCATTACGGTACGTTGGTCGCATTTTTCGACTGCCCAGCAATAGCGGTGACCGACCAGGCCCTGGCAAGGCAATACACGGTCGGTTTCAGCAAATGCTGCAGGCTTCGGCTTTTGGAGCGTCGGCGGCAATGCTACCGGTGCTACGAATACGGGCATACTGCTGCCCGTTGCCGTGGCAAGGACCGCAGTAGCAAATGCCATCGCTGCGCGGAAGATAAGCACGAGGGACCGTGCACTAGGGAGCGGAAGTGCTTGGGATGCGAGGGCCCGGATGCAATCGGGCATTCGCTGGGCCAGCGTAGTTGCCGCTACTTTGGAAAGGTAACCCCACAGCCCAGTCATGATTAGAGTGTTCCAACAGAACCTCAATCATGACCAAACGGCACAAGACTTGCTTTTGCAAAGTGCTCGTGCCGAGGGTTGTGATATTCTGCTTATCTCGGACCCCTATTGGGTGCCGAATAATAACAGCAATTGGGTTACCGATACCACTGGTCGGGTAGCAGTGGTATCAGTTGGGGATTATCCTTTTCAGCGCATCATTGACAACCAACGCGAGGACTTCGTTGTGGTCGAGATGCGGGGAATCGTTTTTTGTTCTGTCTACCTACCACCCGTGGGTTCCGATTTGACTGTCGAGGAGTACAAACGCAAATGGACCGAAATCGTGTCTGTACTTCCACGGAATCGGGACACCGTGATCGGGGGTGATGTAAACGCCTGGTCAGGTGCATGGGGGATGGAGCGGAGGCCAAACGACGGGGAAAGGGTATCTAGGGGGGGAGTTGTGATGGATGCGGCGGCTGCTCTGGGATTGGTTCTCCTGAACCAGGGCAACCAGAGCACTTGGATTGGGGCAAATGGTCGCAACTCCATCGTGGACGTATCCTTTTGCAGCCCCTCCTTGGTAGGGGACAACAATTGGCGCGTGTGTGACGAAACCCCAAGTGACCACAATACTATCAAGTTTGTGGTCGGCAGGGTTCCGAGACAGCGCGCCAACAACGAGGTACACTCAGCAGCGAATGGGGGAAGGTGGTCCACAAGATTCTTCGACAAGGATTTGTTCGTTGAAATCTTGAGGGACCAGGACATTTTTGGGCATGTTGCTACGCCAGAGGAGCTTACCCAGGCCATCACGGTGGCCTGTGATGGCACCATGCCTAGGCAACCCCCAAGGCGACAGGGCCGGCGGCCAGTTTATTGGTGGACGTCCGAGATTGATCGGTTGCGCAGCCATTATCACGGAATGAAACGGCGGTTCAACCGGGCCCGGACCGAGGAGCAGCGCGAGGAAAGGCGTCAAATGAAGTCGGACGCACGCGCTGCCCTGGAACGGGCCATCAAGCTCAGCAAGGACCAACACAAGCAGGATCTGCCGGAACAATTGGAACCGCACGGCTTTGGCCCTGCTTACCAAATCCGCAAGCAGCAGTGGGAAGGAGTTCGGGTTCCGATGGAACGGGATGCCAATAAGCTCCAGTTCATCGTGAATGAGCTCTTTCCCGATCGTCCCCCGATGGAGTGGCCCGAGACGGAAGTAGGTGAGGATCCACAGGATCCAGTCTCGGAGGAGGAGTTGGCGGAAGAGTTGAAGGAAATTGCCCGCTCACTCAACCCCAAGAAAGCTCCGGGGGACGACAATATTCCAAATATGGCAGCAGCTGCGGCAATTCTGGCTTTTCCGGAAGTTTTTGCTAAAAGCTATAAGCAGCTACTGGAGGCAGGCACTTTCCCCGACGCATGGAAGCGGCAACAGCTGGTGCTGCTTACCAAGTCGGGGAAACCACCTGGGGAGCCCTCGTCGTACCGGCCAATTTGTTTGCTGAGTGTGCTGGGGAAAATTTTAGAGCGGTTGATTCAGCGGAGGCTGACAACCCATCTGGAGTCGACCGGGGGACTTTCGGACGCCCAGTACGGTTTCCGTAAAGGGCGTTCAACCGTTGATGCCATCACTCGGGTGATGGACAATGGTAAAGTCGCTCTAGACAAAAAGCGAAAGGGGGATCGTCTCTGTGCGGTGGTAACGGTGGACGTCCGGAATGCCTTTAACTCGGCAAACTGGACAGCGATCGGCCAAGCTCTGCAGCGTAAAAACACTCCGCCTTATTTGCAGGCGTTGCTGCGGAACTATTTCATTGGCCGAACGC
>NW_026902625.1:47500-52500 GCF_943734735.2 Anopheles gambiae | reverse complement strand
CCGAATCAAACATAAAAATCATGAAACTTACACCACGTCCCTAGGTTATGCACAAAACGTAACGATAAAGTGCCGGCCAGGTTAGAGGTGCACCAAAATTGTGTACCGATTAGGAAAAGTACTCTATGTTCCTATGACTTGGGTGAAAAGTGTTGATTAACTGCTGGTTAGGATAGACAGTTGCTTATCGTACACATCGCAAACGAACACCCCTTAGTGAGCAGTAGCAGAAGTCGATGGAACAAAGCGAATGCATTACAAACTGATCAAGTAAAATAAGGAACGCTACGTACTAGGACTTCTTTCCAAGAATGGTGTCCGCGACGGGAGGGCAAGCGTCCTTCCCAGGTTTCCCTAGTAAACCTTGTATGGTAAACATACCCAAGCGTGTCCGTAAGCACGCAACGATAGTCACGAACGAGCACATACCTAGGGAAAGTACTCTACGTACTAGGACTTCTGTCCAAGAATGGTGTCCGCGACGGTCGGGCACTGTGACGCAATTACCAAATCCTAGAATCGTACAAGCAGTGTGTACAAACATAAACATTAACGCGTTCGCTCGGGCTGCGCCGTCCGTGTTGAACACAAATGTGGGTGATTATATGAGTGGATAGACAAAAACATGCGTGGCGAAGACAGTTTTCTGCACGATGTGCACATAGCTCATTTCGTCGTCCCGGGCTAATGGAACAACACAAAAATATCGAGTATCTTTCTAGGTTTCTGTTATAAAAGGACAGGCCAAAAGGTGACCGGTTGAGATAAGCATTTTAAGCATACAAGCACTTAATTGCAACTTTTGATACAAAAACTAAGAACGTACACGTAGATTGTATCAACATGGACATCCATGATCGCGTACGCCCGGGCTGCGCCCTCCGTGTTGTACTTTCCCTGATTGGTACACAATTTTGGTGCAAGTGTACCAACATGGACATCTATGAACGCGTACGCTCGAGCTGCACCCTCCGTCTTGTACTTTCCCTGATCGGTACACAGTTTTGGTGCACGGCTATCCCGACCGGCAACTTGTACCAACATCGACATCCATGAACGCGTACGTAGCGTACTTTCCCTGATCGGTACACAATGTTGGTGCACGGCATAGGAAATGGGCTTAAAATGGTCAAACTCAATCCATTTCCACTAAAGATAGTCAATAACAGCTGTGCCGATGAAGTAGGGCACGATGCAAGTCAATGTTATTTAATGAATTACATGTTCACCATACATTTTAGTACAAAATTGCTCGGTCAGACCTACAAAGTGCTATATCTCGAATACTAAACGTCGCAGATGGGTGTCGTAGAACAATTTTAAGTTCGTCTAATGATTCTACATCCGATTCTGGATAGTGGTTTTTCAACCACTTTTCAACATTTTGTGACACCCCGAACCTAGGGGCAGCTCCCTAGCTTTTTTCAAAAATGTGCACCGAACGGGCCAGAGAGCTCGAGTAGTCGAAAATTTTTTTTTTGCTAAAACCCCTCAAAACGTGTCAGGAACGCACCCTAGATGATGAAAAGTGAAACCAGAATGTCAATCGACAACATGCCCGGGGGTACAAATTTGCTCTACGCGTCCCTAGGTAGGGTACTTTTTCATACAAACATCAACGTGTACGGTGCACAAAGTGCGCGGAACAAAAATTGCTCGGTCAGACCTGGTACGGGCCATAACTCGAATACTAAACGTCGCAGATGGGTGTCGTAGAACAATTTTAAGTTCGTCTAATGATTCTACATCCGATTCTGGATAGTGGTTTTTCGACCACTTTTCAACATTTTGTGACACCCCGAACCTAGGGGCAGCTCCCTAGCTTTTTTCAAAAATGTGCACCGAACGGGCCAGAGAGCTCGAGTAGTCGAAAATTTTTTTTTTGCTAAAACCCCTCAAAACGTGTCAGGAACGCACCCTAGATGATGCAAAGTGCAACCAGAATGTCAATCGACAACATGCCCGGGGGTACAAATTTGCTCTACGCGTCCCTAGGTAGGGTACTTTTTCATACAAACATCAACGTGTACGGTGCACAAAGTGCGCGGAACAAAAATTGCTCGGTCAGACCTGGTACGGGCCATAACTCGAATACTAAACGTCGCAGATGGGTGTCGTAGAACAATTTTAAGTTCGTCTAATGATTCTCCATCCGATTCTGGATAGTGGTTTTTCAACCACTTTTCAACATTTTGTGACACCCCGAACCTAGGGGCAGCTCCCTAGCTTTTTTCAAAAATGTGCACCGAACGGGCCAGAGAGCTCGAGTAGTCGAAAATTTTTTTTTTGCTAAAACCCCTCAAAACGTGTCAGGAACGCACCCTAGATGATGAAAAGTGCAACCAGAATGTCAATCGACAACATGCCCGGGGGTACAAATTTGCTATACGCGTCCCTAGGTAGGGTACTTTTTCATACAAACATCAACGTGTACGGTGCACAAAGTGCGCGGAACAAAAATTGCTCGGTCAGACCTGGTACGGGCCATAACTCGAATACTAAACGTCGCAGATGGGTGTCGTAGAACAATTTTAAGTTCGTCTAATGATTCTACATCCGATTCTGGATAGTGGTTTTTCGACCACTTTTCAACATTTTGTGACACCCCGAACCTAGGGGCAGCTCCCTAGCTTTTTTCAAAAATGTGCACCGAACGGGCCAGAGAGCTCGAGTAGTCGAAAATTTTTTTTTTTGCTAAAACCCCTCAAAACGTGTCAGGAACGCACCCTAGATGATGAAAAGTGCAACCAGAATGTCAATCGACAACATGCCCGGGGGTACAAATTTGCTATACGCGTCCCTAGGTAGGGTACTTTTTCATACAAACATCAACGTGTACGGTGCACAAAGTGCGCGGAACAAAAATTGCTCGGTCAGACCTGGTACGGGCCATAACTCGAATACTAAACGTCGCAGATGGGTGTCGTAGAACAATTTTAAGTTCGTCTAATGATTCTACATCCGATTCTGGATAGTGGTTTTTCGACCACTTTTCAACATTTTGTGACACCCCGAACCTAGGGGCAGCTCCCTAGCTTTTTTCAAAAATGTGCACCGAACGGGCCAGAGAGCTCGAGTAGTCGAAATTTTTTTTTTTGCTTAAACCCCTCAAAACGTGTAGAAAACTGATTTTAGATGATAAAAAGTGCAACCGAACGTCAAACGACAACTTTGTTGGGGGTACCCTTTTTACTCTACGGGCCACTAGCTTAGGCGCGCCAACAGCGCTTTCCTCTCGGGTTCCCATTTTTTGCCCTCCTGGGATTATGATCATTTACTCATTGCCTACTATAGGGAAGGTACCTTGCTTCGAGGTCAAAAATGAAGATTTCACCAAATCGTAGTTTTAACCTCTATTTAGTCGTAGGAGCATTGTTTGCAGTGTCCGTGGGTCATATAAGCCCCCGTTTGGGTCATACGTCCCCTCCCCGATGAAAATCGTCATATGACTATAGGCCGAACTTATGAAGCAAAAGTGGTGTCTGGTGGGTTCTGCCGATGATCTTAACCTATGATTTTGAGTTTCCACTCTTTCAAAACGTTTCCTGGAGCAGTACATCACGGGTCTACGGACCCAAAGACTTCGTTGCGATGGTTTCAAGCATAAAAGTTGTAACAGTTAAGGGTTTTTAATACGCGTATATTAAATCATTGCTTGAAACTAAGCTTCGTTGTCTTTAAACTCTGCAAGACCAATCGAACTTCTTAGGGAAACTCGAAGCATTCACGCTAAGCTGGTGGTGCAGGGCACATAGCGTGATGAAACCGGGTTTCCCTACCAAATGTGGCATATTTTTTCCCTGAGAGCGAAGCTCAGACCCACGTAGGGGAGAGCGAAGTGGAACTTAAATGTTCAATGCAGCAAATGTTCGCCATGCGGATAAACAAGTTGGAATAGTTCAATGTAGTGTAATGCAAACACGAATCGCAAATAACGATACGGGACCCAGAAGCAATTCTGCGGATCCCTCGGGGAGTGGTGAGTTGATATAAATTAGAGGTGAAAGTCCAAGTTGTTCGGGCTCCGGCTCGGCAGCCGATACGAGGTTCCTGTTGAGCTTGTTTGTACATCGCGCAGAGGCGCCGTTCGGTTCTAGCAATGATTCCCGCCACCATGTTCCATGCGTGCAGAGATCCGTTAGAGCTCGTTCAATGTGTCCCGCCGTGATTACGAAAAAGTCCAACAGTTGACTTAGTTGGGTGTGCGTCAAGTAATCGCGCAGAGATGCCGATCGGTTCCTAGCAATGTTTCCCGTCACAAGGTGGTATTGGCACCTGTGCAGAGTGGCCGTTAGCAATGTCTCCCGTATCACGGTGGTGTACCATCACTAGTGCAGAGTGACCGCTAGCAATGTCTCCCGTCACAAGGTGGTAGCCCAGAAGTGCAGAGAAGCCGCTGTAGCAAAGTCTCCCGTATCACGTTGGAGTTCTTCCACTAGTGCAGAGAGATCGCTGAACCGTTCAATGTGTCCCGTCGTGGTGTGCTTGTACCGAGCACGTAGGATACACCTTGCTTTGTTGGTTTGGGATAGGAGTGGTCGCGCAACTGCCTCCACGCCGCAGAGTGCCAGTTCGGATTGAAGGTCAACTTTAGCCGTTCAATGCATCAGTCGGTGGGTGTTCAGATGGCATCACAACTTCCCCTAGGTGCTCAAGTTGGCTGGGTTGTAAAGCATGTACACATGCGCAGAGTATCGTGCGTACTAGCAAAGTCTCCCGTCACGGTGGTTACGCATGAGTTCCATGCAGTGCAGAGAGATCGTTAGTGCGTGCAATGTACCAGTCGATGTGTCGTACCGGCATACAACCCCGCTTAGAGGCCCGTCACTCGAAGAGGACAAGAAAGAGTGCGCAGAGTGCCGTACCGGCATAGCAATGTCTCCAGACATACGTTGGGACACCCGACGCAGTGCAGAGAGATCCGCTAGCCGTGTGCAATGCATCCGACGTTGCCTGCTTGTGCAGTCTATCGAGTGGCGCCAACGGACGCTCTGGCGTCA